>NW_023340095.1:6210052-6216989 GCF_004916995.1 Morone saxatilis | reverse complement strand
GGGTGGGAGACATTGTCCATCAGTTGGGGGCAAAAGACTAAAATACTGCCTCCACAGATCCTACACAACTGTATAAAGTAAAACTTGAACCGCAAAATAAAATTACAATAAAACTATATCTAACAGAAAGGAGAAAGTGGCACAATTCTTCCTTGACATTAAGTTATTGCTAACATAGCCCAACTAAATATAACTAAACTGACCCTGAAAAAGAGATCAATGGGTAAAAATCCGATGAACTAGTTTATATCACAGCCCTCTCCACATCATTAGCAAGTCTTTCTTTTCGTCTGGCTTCCTCTTCATGTGTTCATGTGTGTTTCTGCGTCGGAGTCCATCTAAAAGTGATTATTCACACCATAATGTGTGTTTGTGTAACTGATGCTGGCGGTCTGCGACATGTCACACCCAGAGGCTAAGCAGTCGCTCGTTCTGGCCTTGATGGACACAGGAAGCGAGGGCAGCCATTTAGCCGCAGCCTCCTCTCTGGCCCACCAGCCCATGCGCTCCACCCTCCAACCCCCATCCTCCCTCCCCCTGGCTCTGCTGGTGCTGGAGGAGTCATAGCCACTCACTCTGATGATTTATGACCACACCTGAAGCCAGCCTAAGAAGTTTGTGTGTGTGTGTGTACAGTATTTGTCTGAAATTGTTGGAGGAAAGAAAGAGTCTGTACTGTGTGTGTAAGAGAGAAAATAAGTGTGATAGTACAAAGGTGTGTGTGGGTTTAAAGAAACAAAAGATGGAAAATGCATGAGGGAGTTTTCAAGCAGGATGATAAAAATTTAAGGTGCTTTGTTTTTGGGCTTTTGAGTTACAGCATAGTGTTATGCATAGCAGGGAAGAGTGTGTAGTATGTTGCAAACAAAAGTGTTAGTGTGTGTTCTTCATGTGTAGGGACACCATTATTTCTCACCTGGCCTTTATGACTTGGCCTTTCATTCTCTTTCTCCTCTCACTCTTCCATGAACCTTGACTCTGCCAGCCTTCTGAAATGCAATCTCCCATAAAACCCATCAAATAAAAAATTCATATTGATACTCCATGCCACTGCATTCTCCACCTTTTCCCTTCTCTCACCATCAGCGGTCCATGATGATAAACGACCGACTGTCAGATATTAAAGTCTGGAACACAATAAAAGACCAATTCTCTCCCCTTTCTACACCTCTCCATCCCATGCAGTTCTGTTTTTTTCAGTTTTGACTAATTGTCGCGTTTGGGGAAATATGAGTCCATTACATTTGCATTGTAGGTACTCGGCCAAGCTTTTTATCCATAGTGGAATACTAAAATTGTAATAGTTAATTTGCCGGTAAACTTCACTGCCTTCACTGAAACAATCAATTAGTTGATTGAATGAACATAATCGTCAACTATGTTGATTATCGAGGAGTCATTTTTAAGCAAAACACTCATATGTGAGGATTTGCTTTGAGTTTTGTTTTTTTAGTCGGACAAAACAAATTATTTTAAGAGCTCATTTGGGCTCTGGGAAATGATTAAAGACATTTTTCACCATTTTCTAATATTTTTTTGGGGAAAAAAGGATTTCTAGATGAATATAAAAACATCTGCAGATAACCTGATAATCAACATAATCAAAACTCATCCAAGTTGTCATGTGTCAGAGATTTGTACTTTCATTGTAGACACTTTTTAAAGTAAATCACAATCCCCAAAACTAAATCTGAGCAGTGCATCTGAATTAGCTGTGCCGCAGGGGCTCAAGTCATAGTGTGCTTGCGAGGGTAGTGCCCATTTTTCCCTCTTAACTCCCAGCTGAGCCTCTGTACTGGTCCATTACCCAGCAAGTCCTGGCAGTCCTTGCATACTGCGAGCCATGATACCACCCCAGACAGCCTGTCGGACCAAGCGGTCAGTTAAGCAAGCAAGTCATCTGCTGCAGATGACCAAGGACTTGATGCTGTGGATGTGATAATGACTGACACTTTAAAAAAAGCAGTTTTTCACATTTAATGTTATCAGTACAGTTGCCAAGTTTATCTGTTCATGCATAGCATTTTATAGCTGTTATTCTAATAGTTCTAACATAAATATGCACTCATAATACACTCAAAAAGTAATGGTAGGTTCAGTAACTTTAGACATTTTAGTTTAAATAGGTTTTAAATGGAATGGTAATACATTACATAAAGTCCACCTGTTTAGTATTTATATGCAGTATGTAAACACAAATGGTTTATAACACACTTTAATGTAGGTATACACAGTTATAGCTATTTTCTTTTTAATGTATGGTATTTGTCAAGAATTACTACTATTATTACAACTGTGCTTCACTATATTGTTAGTCAGTATCTGCATTACCTCCATTTACAGGTGTCCAGGAGGAGTTACTTAACTACGTATCTACTTAACAGCTACATTATATATTATAGTTAATATGTATAAAGCATACAGCATAGTGGAATACATATACAAACATTCACTGATGCATACAAGCAGTTTTAATCACTATTGGCAAACATTCTCAACCAGTATCCTAAACTACATGGGCTACTGGTTTAAAACAGGTACCCCATAATCATGACATTGCTGGTTCAAATTCGACACCCTCTCTCTCTCTCTCTTTCTCTGTCTCTCTCCACACATTTCATGTCTCATATTAACTATTAAATTAAGCAAAATGGCAATAAATAAAATGAATTCTAGAAGAAAAATCAACCAGCAAACATGAACTAGGAAAGACTGATGTCACTGGCTCTGGTCAAGGACCCTCTGCAGTTCAGGAATTGAAATCTGCAGAAAATGTAATTACATTACAGATAAATAGACTGCAGTAGATAAATTGGCGAAAAAATAAACATTATTTGATAGGTATTTCCTTTCATAGAATTGGCTATTCAACGTAGGGTTTGTAAAGGTCAATGCCAGATCAGATTTCGCTGTAGTGAGTGTGAAAATGGTCATGAGAGTTAGCGCTGGACCGCATACTGAATTGCCAGCAAAATTCCATATTTATTTTGCTCAGGCGTGACTGAGATTATTAGTTTTTTCAGAGCAAACAGGATTGTACACATGGGTTGCTGTTCATAATATTCAGCATAAACATATTTCAACACGCACTCATTTCGGTTAATTGACAAAGGTAAGTCAAGAACTGCACTAGACTACACTACAAAATAAAATGGGAATAAAGGAGTTTTTGTTTGGGTTTCCTTCTGCAGTTTGAAGAAGGAACATTTAGATCACAGAGATAAGTATGTACATGACTGTATTTGTGCATCGATGCATGCTTTGCTTTTTCTCTAGGTCTGTTTTTGACAGGAGCTAAGCGGGGGCTGTTTTTAGAGCCTGTCAACACAGCGGCGTGTCAGGATTCTGAAAGTTTGAAGGAAGAGGCTTTTGTCTTTTAATATGCTGTTAATGTAGTTGGGGTGACAGTAGTAGATTGCCTCACTTGGCCCAAACATTAGGTGGTGTCACTGACGCTTTCTGTCGACACTGCAGACTGAAAAATTATGGCAAGAAGTGTTGAATGAATTTCACACAAGTAATCCACCCAAAAAAAGATTCATTTTCATTAGAGTTGCAAAGGATATGTCTGCATTTTTTCTGTCAAATAGTGTCATTACATGCCAACACACAAATACAGACGCAGTATATTTGTGGCCTTTTCTTAAACCAAGTTTGTTTTCAGTTATAGTGGACCACACATAGTTTGAGTAAAAGGTGAAAGACTAAAGTAAAAGTAGAGGAGATAAGTGTTTTCAAAGCCCAAGTGCCCTCTCCAGTGTCTGTATAATCACACCAAAGAGCAAACCTTTTACGTGTTATGACACTAGAAACTTGAGTTTATCGTCAGACCAATCAGAGGCTATCATGTTGTCGAGTGACCAATTAGGCGCCATCAGTGGTCCAGTTGCCATTTTATCATTGATACAAATTACAACTGTGTCACTTTTTGTGATATCGCCTCCTATAACAGCCTTTTTCTGCACTACAGAGCTGGCCAAGCCATTGTTTTGGTGTAAACATGAAGTTAACACTCAGTGCCCACATGAAGGCAGATGCACTATGTGCTAGATTCTTCGTAGATATGAAACACAAATTGGTGACAAGAATTGGATGGCATTTATCAGAAATAGCAAGTTTAAACCTGAAACTCTTCTTTTCAGCAAAGTAACTCAGCAATGATAAGTTGTAGTTGTGCTGCTAAGTGAAAGACTTTTGTTTTAGTCAAAAAAGACAGTGACAGTTTACAGGCATGCTGAAAACCATACAGTGCCTAAAAAAGCAGGTGCAGGACTCAGTGATGCCCTCAAACTTCATTCAACAACAGGATACATGTAATATTGGAATTAGAAATGGACAGACAAATAGAAGATGTGGACAAAGAATAAACTAGGGTGCAGCAGAAAGGGGAAATGGTAATTTTAGTATGCAAGGGTAAGTCACTCCACTAATTTAAAGGAATTTTAAAGACACGGTCTGTCAAAAGTGTGTAAAAAAGGGAAACATTAAAAGGCTGCTCAAAGAATAAACAGAAACATAAGTAGAAAAGGCTACTGTCAGGCAAAAATAGTGCCACTAAGCATGTTGGTGAAGGACAAGATCAGTAAAATTGGTGAAACTGTGCCACACAAGTTACATGGAAAAGCAAATCCTTGGCTACAAAGTAAAATATACCAAGGGGTGAATAAAATAAAGTAACTGTTTAAAGCTATTTATTGTTATGAAAGTCAGAACACTAAGCTACCAGTGACAATAGCAGGAGGTGATGTACCAGCCTGGAGTGGATGAAACTGACATCACAAATGACAAATAACTGGCCACCAAATAAAAAGGCTGAATGTAGAGAAAAACTGAGAATCTAAAGCATCAGAGATGAAGTAGAAACTCTGAAAAAGCTACCCTCCTGGTCAAGGCAGATCCATGTCCCAAGCATTTTAAGAGCTGTCCCTTACCATTTGCAGTGAAAGGTCAGCTAGATAAGGTAGAACAGAGACTAAACGCAGGCCTTACCTTATGAGTACAGCACAGTGAGCATCCTAAATAATCCCATTATGCCGCTGAGACAGTCAGTCAGGTATCTGCTTCCCCCTTTGGCATCAGTTCTGGACTTGAATTTCTTAAAGGTCCAATGTGCAACCTTTATGAGGATCTATTGGTAGAAATGGAATATAATATTATATATGTTTTCATTTGTGTATAATCACCTGAAAATAAGAATTGGTGTAATTTTTCGTTACCTTAGAATGAGCCGTTTTTATATACAGAAGAAGCGGGTCCTCTTGTATGGAGTCAACAATGTTGAACCGCAATGATTCTACAGTAGCCCTGAACAGGCCAGAACCAAATACCAGCTCTAGATAAGGCTTTTTTGTTTGCCTTGTCGTGTAGGAGAAACTATGGTAGTTTCAGTTACCTACACACTTGGAATCACCATCTATGTACTGGATTATCCTGTAATGTCCTTTTAATGTGGTGCCAACTGTGGTTTTAATGTGTTTCCTATGTACAAACTCCCTCACTGTTTTCTGCAGTACTATTAGCATACCTCGCTCCCCTAACATGTTGAAACTCCACAGAGTACAATGTAAAGACGACATGAAAACTCCAGCGTCATATTAAGGTTGTCCATCATCACCGATTGCAGAGTTTTTAGTGTGCTGTTTGGCTTAAAGGACTTTCTAAGGGTGCCTGTTGTAGCCGAAGTTGGTGCTTCTTGTGTTTTACTATAGCATATGCATTTTGCTTCTTTGCAACAATGGACCTTTCAGTTCAGTGTATTTTTGCTTTGTACTTTATTTCCATGACGGGTTACTTTTCAAGTTTTTGCTCAGAACTCACAACACTCCAGTTGCAGATGTAGCTACAGTACTAATGTTGACGCATCCAAAATAGATTTTGACGTTTTCAAATATTTTATGGTATTAAAGGTTATCCCTACATGCAAGCAAGGTTATTTATTTAATTATTTATACCCTTGGCTTCTTGTTGTTTTTTTTAGGTCTAAAGTTGGTCTGAAATGTTTTTGATGGAAAATCTGACTTCCTATACTAGCCTTCATAGACAGTTTGTTTTAGACAGTTTGAACCCCATAGCCTGCCAAGGGCAGACCTTTCCATCGCCTTCTGTTTTAGAGGAGATAATGATTCTCTTTTACCTGGAATAGGATTACATTTTCTATCTCTCTTGTCCTCTATTCTTCCCTCACCTTTACCTTTCCATCCCTCGCTCCACCCCCACCTCCTCCTGTCAGTTGGTCGCTGCTGGTTCTCCCCCCACGGTGGCGATGCTCTATCGCTCCGTCACAGCGCAAGCGAGGGATGAGAGACAAATCAAAACCACCTTATTTCCCCTCAGTCCCTCTCACCGTGCCAGATTGAATTTGAGGTTTTTCATCTTCTTTCTCATCTTTCTCTTTTTCCTGCCTCCCTTAGCGTCCACTCGGAATTACCTGGAACCAAGCCCTCTCACAACTTGATGATGCAGAATCATTTATGCATATGGAGGGAGATAGTCGGGAGCCCTCACTGTTGATTCTTTTGAGTCACTTTAAATCCACTCTCTCAGTTGTGTGTGTGTGTGTGTGTGGTGTGTGTTGTATGAAACATGTGTGTTTGTGTGTGTGTTCAAAAATGGTCAATGGTCAATTACCAATATCAATCGGAGCGATCCTGCCTTCTTTTTTACCTAGTGTCTTATAAATCTCCATGCATGCAAATGGTCCAAAATTGAGTCGTTTGCAGGCTTTAATGCTTCAAGAGATGTTTGATCTTTAAAGAAAAATGCTGAAACGCCTTTAGTAAACGTTATATATATATGTATATCCCCTTATTGCCAAATGTAGACCATGAGACGTCTCTAGATCATATCGGGTTAACATTAGGTTGCTGTCAGTAAGCGCATAGGTACCATTTTGCTCCAACCAATATTGTATAAATGAAGGGAACATCAGGAGTAGAAT
>NW_023340095.1:6190762-6210037 GCF_004916995.1 Morone saxatilis | reverse complement strand
TTTTTATTCCAAAAACATATCAATCACATTTTGTTTGGTCTGGGTCATTTAAACAAAGCAGCTTGTATACTTGTGAATATTTCTGATTACCAATCTTAAAATAATACCTAGGGGGAATCAGGCAGTGGACCGTATTGGAGAGAATGTTACTGCATTTTAAGCTTAATAGGCTTTCCTTTAGGCAATATGTAATTTATTTTCCTTTATTAACGATCAGACAACTTGATATATTTTCTAAAAGTCAAAATCTAAATAACTCTAATTTGTCACTTTTGTTCAGCATTTGGCTGAACTTGGTCTAAATTACCTTGTTATAAAGAGGAGATACACTCACACTGATACATACAGCACACAGCACACTATACACTGATCTGTCCTAATAGTATCTCCATTTCTGAGTATTTGGTGTACACTGTGTCCTCACTGACACTGTTGTATTTTAAAAAAACATATAGAAGGATTGTAATAGGGATCATAAATCTCACTCAACACTAAAAATATGAGCTTTTATTTTAGGTAACAGAATGCAGTGATCAAGTTTTTTCTGCCCTTTAGGACTTCGTAGCCATTTACCCTCAGAAGACACACATACACAAACACACACACTCATACACTCATTTTATGAATTCTTTGTGGGACTCTCCCCAATGATTGCACCTGATTTCAGGAATAGTTACAGATTTATGACCGAGGCGGTCTCATCTGAAAATCAAAGCTGACAGGCACATTTGCATTGCGTGCTGATTAAACTACACAGCAGTGTGTGTTGGGGGACGTATGAAGGAGGAAGGAAAAAGTATGTGAATAACACAACGGTCTTTTATATTTATGTTTAATACTGTCTTGTTTTATGTTTAATACTGTCTTGTTTTACACTTAGATATACTGAATGTATTTCATTTGCTCACAATTGTCCAATTCCACATCTGGCCACACAATTAACGGGAAGAGACAATAGACTATTTGGAAGTGAAACACCAATTTCAGATGTTAAAACTATACATAGTCAACGAGTTAAACCTCCACACATACAAACCATACAGCGACATGCACTGCAGAAGTAACAACCTGTAAGTAGTGCAACTAGTCTTGTGTGTAGATGGGATTTTGAGTTGGTGGATGAGTGTGCGTGGGGGCCGGGGGCACCTGGCTCCTGCTACCTGAGAGAAATTAGTCCTATCTTCCACTCTATTGGACCTACTCCCGCCCATCCTCCCTTCACCCCACCTTTTCATTTTCAATTATGGGTTGGAATATGAATCTTTAATAGGGTGATAATTGTGCTAGCATATTTGCTGTCACCCACCATTAGCCCAGATTAATTAGCCCATTTAGTTTAGCTTAAGAAAGTGTCTGGCTGAGGAATGGGGGCACTGATGGAAGACGAGTGGAGAGAGAGTAGAATCAGCACAATCTGTTCTATATCATAATGCCATCTTTCTCCTGCTTTCTCTCTGTCGCTCTCCCTTTTTCCTCGTTGCTGCTTTAACTCGCTCCTTCTCTCATCTAACTTACTCTGTTAGTCTGTTTCATCACTGCACTACTTTTTTTTTGTCGCCATGACTTTTCAAGTGTTCAGTGGGGAGACTGATGGGGAAGTCTATGCAGTTGAAACTTTCTTGGAACTATTCTTTAATTAGTAGTACAGTATGAGCCAGTGGCGCAACTTTTCCAAGCAAGCCCCTCTTCTTCACATCACAGCTGAACATCACTAAAATGATGTTCAGCTGGCTAAAATGATTAGTGAAGTAAACCTAATGGTTGACACACATCAACAATAAAATGTGTGATTTAAAATTTTTTGTCATATGCTAAATGAATGTGATATTTACATTTTTTGGTAGTAGTCCTACCAACCATTTTGCTATTTTATAAATGTTTTGGTATAATTAAAGCTTAATCAATTCATGTTTTTTATATTAACAATAGATAAAATGACTGCATGTAATGTGAAAGGGATCGCACAGAGATTTATCACCCAAATCTTGCAGCTCCCCTAAATTCAATAAAGTTTTGTAGCATCTCTCAGTTCAATGTTTGGGTTATATACACCGCAAGATGTTGTTGTCAATAAAAGCTGTTTTCAATAAAAAAGCTTTGATAAACAACTCTACACTATCTTCCCAGCACCAAACAGCAGACAGACAAAGTTAGGGGCTAGAAAACAGTTGAGCATTTAGCAGCTAAAGAGTCAGATATTTTCCTCAGACGTTGGTAGACACTAAAAACAGAGCAAAATGAACAGCGAATAATGGACTTAAATTTGTCAAGTGGCCAGAAACGACACTGAAATGAATAATTATGTTGGTCTATCAGGTCCACAGCTTCTTTACAAAGTGACGATATGTCAGTGACGTGTTTCCCTTGTTTCCTTGACCCAAAGTGGCCCCAAAAAATTTTTTTTTTTTCAAAAGTTTAGGCTTTCTTAATGAGCCACTCATTTGTTGCTATGGATCTGACTTAATAAAATATCAAAATGGAGCCAGGTGCACAAAAGAGAAAAAAAAATCGTATAGCCTCAGAGTTGGGTGTTCTTTGTCAGTGTAATTGGCAGCATGAGCGAACATTTCAGATTGCATGAAATCATTTGATTCTATGTTAGTGTGAAAAATATTGCTTAATGGAGCTTTAATCGCACTCTCCACCTTGGTATAAGGTGTGTGTGTGGCAATGGAGTAACTTGGCCATGTCACTAGCTGTAAATCTCTCAGCAGGCAGTGGGAAATGAGGTCTAATCGGAGGGATATTAAAGTCACAATAGACTGCTTCTGCTATTAAGGCCTGTCAGCCCTGGCCTCCTTTCTCACCTTGATATCTTTCAGTTTCTGAATATTTATATGCCTACATCATGGGCTACTTGCACAGTGCAATATGTGCATTTTTCTTTCTTTCTGTGTGTGTGTGTGTGTGTGTGTGTGTGTGCTGGAGCATCAAGAAATATATCATCACCGTTGCCACTCAAGGTCTTTGAATGTGTTTATGTGCACGCGTTTCACTCTGTCCGTGCTTATGCAGTCCACCTTTATTTCTTCTGATCCCCAGGTGCAGTGGGGGCGAGGCTGCTCTCAGGTCAGAACAAACCCATCACAATGGATGTGGATGAGGAGGAGAATATGAGTGAGTCGACTCTGGTTTTTCTCATTTTTCAGTCTGTCTTCCTGTCTGAGCAATAGCTGGTCTCCACTTTTAAATGTATTCCTGTATTTTTGTTTTCCTGCCTGCATGTCTTCTCTGATATGCCCTCCTGTCCTTCTCTGATGTGTAATCAGTGTGAGCACATTTTCCTGCTAATATTACACAAGTATTAGTATGCTTGGCCTACTTAAAATAACTTAACATGCAATACAATGCAAAACTAATCCAACTACATGAAAATCTAACCTGTACATACAGTTGTGTTTCCTGACAGTATGTTAAAAAAAAAAAAAAATACTGTTTATCTCTGTTGTGTTGCTAATTATATTCTCATTTATTTGCCCCTCCATGACCATGATGGGAGCTATGATTTGTCCTCACCTGAACCAAGACATAGAGCAGTGAATACACACACAAATACATGCTGCTGATTTTACTGAAACTTTTGAGGGAAGAACTAATCATTACCACTGAGAGGCTTCAGGTTATATTACAGATTCCCTCTACCTCCATTTCTGTCTTTAGAAAATCCTCTCTACTCCAGCTTATTGAACTTTAATTAGACATTTTGGTTTGAACTCAGTAAGCGAGCCTCTAAAGGCAAGGAAAGACATGATTGAATGTGTTTCCCCACACCCTAACAATTTTGAACTCACATTCAAAGAAAGCTGTCATCCTAGCAGATGCCATAACCTGCATTACAAACAAAAAGTTCTTATTGTAGTGTCAAACTCCATGTTTTGCTCTGAGGAGAAGCATGTTGTTATGTGTTAAGTCAAATGAGCATAGTTACAAAAATAGTGTTTGTTGTCTTTCAAAGCTTCTGAAGCCTCAGAAGATATATTTGAAGATAAAACACCGTCCAAGCTCACTCAAGTCTATTTCTTTAATACCAAGGGAAACCCAGAGAAAAACATGAAATAATTTTTTACTTTTATGTGACAACCTTAGCAGTTCTTGAGATTCTTTAATCACAATAATCATCCCAAATCAAAAGCCAACAAACAAGTTAAACTTAAAATTAAGTTGTGATCAAAGAAGCATTATTTGCTTCATGGTTCAACCCCCACAGGGGATCTAAGCTCTGAAAGATCCAAGCATATCGGATCTTTTGTCTTTGCATAACTAATGGGTGCTGATTACACAGATGCTGGCATGATAATGACCACAACTGCATGTGTGTGCCATAATTCAATGCATGGTGTCATGGCTGTGGCTCTATGTCTTTTGTCCTCTGATCTGGCCTTAGGCTCTGGAGTGCGACTGGATATCCATCATCCTGCAAAAAGTTATTATACTATAAAATGATTAATATCAATTTTGTCCCTTTTAGAGGAAGTTTAAATGTGTTTATACATTTTGAAACGGAGAAAGAGAGCTCCAGTTTTTCCTGTGCCATGATATTCACTGTATTTGTCTGTGCAGCATGCTAGAGTTCTCAGTTTGTGGTAAAATTTTTATGATTGGCTTATTAGTTCCAATACCCCACAAATATAACTGTTATGAGAAAGGGTACTGATCGCTAAATGTGTGTATTTAAGTATATTATGCATTAAATTCACACATTTCCAGTAGCTGAAAGTTCTTTGCATTCTACCCTTTGCAGAGAAAGACAATGGGCTATAGTACTACATGCTGTATATTTCAAAATACTTCATTAAGAAAGAGAGTCAAAGTCCTCATTTAACATGTACAGTTTTCCACCACAGCTAAAATGATTCAACTAATACTGCCGTATCTGTGGTGGTAAAAGGTTGTTTGCTGAAAATGTGTCCCTGTCCAACACACAAATCACCATTTAGATAGCTGATAGTTCTTGGCTACTACTGTGCACAATCACGCTGTCCCTCCTTTCCCCTGTTGTTTTGCAAAACTCTTAATACCAGTTTTCAGAATGCATGTTCACACCAAAAATATTGCATGTTTTCAGTGCAGATATGCTCATAAACTGTAGGATATGCAGTTTGTGTTCTTGATCTTAGGAATAAGTGTCTATATTTTCTTGCCTTTAGACATGTCAATTGTAGTATGCAGATGGTAACGGCATGTCATTACATTTTGCAACCTGAAACACTGTGTTCTCTGACAAGCTCCATGGGGGGGATCTCAGAGGCGCAGGGTCTTATGAATGGCACCTCATTAGAAACAGATTTTGAATTCAGATTTTCCTCATTTTAAATATGACAGTCATTCTTTTCAAAATCTTATATAAAACGGGTAAACAGCATTTTAACCTCCCACCGTGTCACCAGTCAAGCCTTTAGGATCCCGCAGTAGGTGGAGTCTTCTCCTTCTGCCTCTTTGATGTATTCTCCTGTTTGCCTGGTCCTCAGCTCCTCCCCCTGCACTCCTCCCTGCACTCCCTCAACCCAACCTACAATCCCACTCATGCACACTGCGGCCTCTCTTTCTCCTGAGTACCGCAAGGAGTAACCTATCAAGCCTTTGCTGAAGGATGTTATAAATGAAAATTTTTGACAATATTCCATCCACTTTGCTAACTGGATTCAGTGATATGTGTTCCCCCAGTACAGCATATTTCAGAGCCAGCAGTTTTGAACACTTAAAATGTACCTAATCTTTCCATAGGCACTTGAGCAATTAAAACTTGATGGAGTGGATGAGAAACAGCTCTGTGAGCGTGTGTGTCAATGTTGAGTGTTGATATGTGTTCTCGTATTTGTTTGCATAAATGTTTGAGACCCATAACATGCACGTGCAACCTGACAAATGTACAGAAGTTGTTTTATTTGAAAATATATTTCTCTCACTTTACCTTTACCTTTATAATAACAAGGCTTCATAACTACAATTTTAATTATGAAGATCTATTAAGAGGTTAATTTCAAAGTGTACCATGTAACGTAAATATAGTCAAAAAACACTGTTTTGAATGTTGACCAAGGTACATCTCTAAGAACCCGGCATATCTGTAAGAAAAATAGATGTACTGAGGTGTTCAATATCAATAGACTATAGGTTCATATACTCAATCACATTAAAAGCCAGCTTCTCTTGCTTTGATTATGGAACACAAATCATTGGTTCAGTTCCAAAGAGTGATAAAGGAATCTATAAATTTTGCATTTACAAGATCCTGCAACGAAGGCGTTGTAAGTTACTCTTTCTGGGCACCGCAGGTTCGAGCAGCACCGATGTTAAGGAAAACCGAAACCTGGACAACGTGTCCTGCAAAGACGGTGTGGGAGTTGCTGAACAGCTCCCCAATGGAAGCGGCTTGGGCAGTCGAAAGCGCCCCCTAGAAGAGGGGAACAATGGACATGCACACTCGAAGTTCCGGGCCAAGAAGCGCAAGAAAACACCAGGGCCAGTCCTGCCCAAGAATGCTCTGATGCAGTTGAACGAAATCAAACCGGGTCTACAGTACAAACTGCTGTCTCAGACAGGACCAGTCCATGCACCAGTTTTTGTCATGACTGTGGAGGTCAATGGACAGATGTTTGAGGGCATGGGCCCGACTAAGAAGAAGGCTAAACTAAATGCAGCTGAGAAAGCGCTGCGTTCTTTCGTCCAGTTCCCCAATGCCTCTGAGGCACACCTGGCCATGGGTCGCACATTGACAGTGAACACAGACTTTACATCTGACCAAGCTGACTTCCCAGATATGCTCTTCAATGGCTTTGAGACACCAGCTGCACCTGAAGAATCCTTCTATTTAGGCTCTAATGGTAACAGCTCCTTAAACTCATTAGGGGAGTACCCACTGCCCACACCACCTGGTAGCAACCTTGCCCAGGCCCCATTGCCCCCTCCATCAGCATTCAGCTCACCCTCCAGTGGCAAAAACCCAGTCATGATCCTCAATGAGCTCAGGCCAGGCCTCAAATATGACTTTGTCTCAGAGAGCGGGGAGAGTCATGCTAAGAATTTTGTGATGTCAGTAACAGTGGATGCACAGACGTTTGAAGGCTCAGGGCGCAACAAGAAGCTGGCTAAAGCCCGGGCAGCACAGGCCGCCCTCTCAGCTCTCTTCAACATGCAGCTAGACCAGACACCATCCCGGCAACCCATACCAAGAGAGGGATTGCAGCTTCACCTACCCCAGGTAAGATGTTGATTTTCTTTATAGATTGCCATACTATTGGGTAGATGTTCAGTTGTTGGGACCAGATGAAGCATCAGCCATTTGCTTTCTTCAGTCTTTTAAAAAGGTTTACCATGTTTTACATGGATCATTTACTTGACCATGTCAATCATTTGCAAATCAGAATTTAAGAAGAGAGTCCAGAAAGTCAAAACTTGATAACTGAACTGAGAGAAAACTGAAAGTCATGCGGATAATTGAGATGACAGTGACCGGTCCCTATCTTACTTCTCCCTAAATTATGTGCATTTTTCATCTTTGTAAAAAGAGTTTTCAGATGAATTACACCCCTCTTTTTTAATGAGTGTATTCCAAAATAAATGGATGATTTAATTATATCATCATAGTATCATTTTTATATCATAGTAGTCAGAGATTTGGCCAAAACTTAACAGGGAACCCTAACCCAAATATATGGATATGACTTTTGGGTTGCAAAAGTGGTCTACTCCAAACTGCTCCATCTGTGCTGCATAAACTTTGTTGTTCTAGTAGGTTATCATTAAAACCTCATTGGCATCATGTGTGCAGGGACCGAGGGCAGGTGGTTGCTCTTGATGCCACTGAAGAGGTGACAGTCAGAGCCATGCCAGTGTTTGAAGAGAGATAACACTGTCGACAAAGCTAATCAGCACAACACACTGTCAACAGTCCCTGTCCCAAAGCTTTTTTTTTTCTTTACTCACTCTCTCCACTTGTCAACTGATTTATTCTACAAGAACCCCATTTTAACGATAGTGCCCCAACTAATTGCTCTATTAATTCTCCGGAGCTCGGTATTTAGTTTCTGCAGCCTGTTTCCATCTGGGACTAATGGGGGAAAATGGTTGGAGTCCATCGTTGTTTCAAAAAACATGTTAACTTTAGTCTATTTTATAGTCTGCCTTGGTTTTGATGGCACTTAAATCAAAGTTATCAATTTGGGCATGCAACAAAGGAAAGTTATCTTTTGCTGATTCCTGAAAGGAAATATTTTTTGAACGTGTGCTTTTTGTCCGAGTGATTGGTACTTTTTTGTACCGCTAACAGTCTACTCCATAGACAACCTTGAGATTCGAAAGTCAAATGATCTGGCTACGAGTGGGTGACTCCAAAGTAGCAGGGAAGTAATATTGGACTAATCTCTTTAATTTGTGGTCATCCAGCCATCGTCTCTCCTCTTGGTTGTCGTCATTTTCCATCACATTAGCAATGGATAAAGAGCCAGCAAGAGGAGGTAGCTGTCTAAGAACAAAAGATGTGTCAAGTTCACTCGAGGTTCCCCCAGAGTTTAGATTGGAGGTTTAAGCCTTGTGGAACGTCGACAAACACTTTGTTCATATTTGTTGCTCAAGTTTACTTTGGTTTTTGCTTTTTGTGACTTACTGTCAGAAGGGAGATGGTAAATTATAACTGTCATGCCAAACTCAAAGACCGTTGCTTGAAAGACGGTTAGGTATACCTCCGGGGGTCAACCTAGTTTCACTTGTTGCCGTTTCAACGCTTGTTTGGAGATGAATGCGAACACTGTGACAGGTACATGCTGCTCTAGGGGAGGATAACATCAGACGTGCTTTGTAAGCTGACATATCTGACACAAGCTTGTGTTTGTGTGACTGTGTGCCTGCATGCATGTGTGTGTGTGTGTGTGATTTCAGGTTCTGGCAGATGCCGTCTCTCGCCTGGTGGTGGATAAGTTCAGTGAGCTGACAGACAACTTCACCTCCCCCCATGCGCGACGGAAAGTCCTAGCAGGGGTCGTCATGACAACAGGTATATTCGGGGTGCTTTTATGCTTACAACATATGGCACTGACAGTCAAGTATTTTCAAGTATTGAAAGAAAAATTCAGGTTACAAGCCTAATAGAGCTGAAAAGTCGTTGTTAAGTTAATGTTTGTTCATGAATTACTTACATTTGCAGCGTTTTGAACAGTTTTGTGTTCAGTCCTATTACTAGGGGTGGAATATGACTAAATACATTTACTAAAGACCAAATTAAGGTATTTGTACTTGAGTTTAAATTATTTCCTTTGAGTATAAAAGGAGTAAAGTTTACTGCAGTTTATATAGATATATAGTCACTTTAAATTAAGATTTAACATGCAAATGCATACGATGAGCTTATAAAATAAGATGCATTGCTATAGATTAGACAACCCAACAGTATGTACAGGATAATGCCCAATGAGGTGTCCATCAAACTATAGATATAACTTGGCAAGGGCGCTTTGGCTCAGCTACAAGACAGAGATGCAGACATGATACAAGCTATACCAACCTATCAGGTTATATAACACTCTGCAGGGTTAGGCAAGGGCAATAGTTTGGTTGGATTTTTTCTGTCCTGTCAATGTCATTAAAAACCGAATTTAGACCAGTTTGCACATGTATAGTATATTCTTTGTTGCGTGTCAATTGACTAATATGTCTTTGTTCCCTCAACCCCTAACAGGCACAGATGTGAAGGAAGCACAGGTTATTTGTGTCTCCACAGGAACCAAATGCATCAACGGTGAGTACATGAGCGACCGCGGCCTGGCACTCAATGACTGCCACGCTGAGATAATCGCCCGACGCTCACTCATCAGGTACCTCTACACGCAGCTGGAGTTATTCCTCAGGTCAGTGGACAGTGTACATTTTTTCTCTTCAACACAGTTCAGTGCTGGGAGGTTGCATGTATTGATAATCTAATTATATGTATTTCCACTGTTCTTTGCAGTATCTAATTCAATTTATTTTAACTCCATTTAAATGAGCTATAATGAAAAATGTGCGTGTGTCGTTTTAGCAACAACAAGGAGGACCACCAGAAGTCAATATTTGTGCAGTGTGAAAAGGGAGGCTACAGGTTAAAGGACAACGTTCAGTTCCATCTCTACATCAGCACCTCGCCCTGCGGAGATGCCAGGATCTTCTCTCCGCACGAGGCCGGAGTTGAAGGTACCAAACAGATCGCAGAGCATCTGCACGCTTCCTCACATTTGCCTCATCTCTCCTCCTCAGCTCAACCAACATGTTTTCAATTTGGTCTCATCTTAGTTCGCAATTCAGTTTCAACAACAGTGTTTTTTATTTAATTTAATTTGTAGGTTTTACTCATGCTTGGTTTCATTTAATTAGAATTTTGCTCCGATGTCCAAATACACATTACAGACACATTTAAACAAGGCTCTAGTAATTAGAGCTTTTTGTCATTTGCTGTCTGTCTCTATCAGTCTTTCTCCCGCCCAGCCCACCCACACTGTCTGTCTGATTAACCTCCCTCTTACTCTTGTCAAAGTGTTTTCCAATGCACATGGCAGACTGAATAGAAAACAGCCACATTCAATTAGTCACTGAATAGATGGCGCCTGCTGGTGGAACAGCAAAAAACATTGATAACATAATAATAAATAATAGGTCATGCTTTTGTGGAAGCCATTTTTTCTTTCTTTCTTTTCTTTCTCTGTTTTCTCATGTTGAGGAGATATTTGCACATGGTATACAAACTTTTCCGCACAGGCTATCGTATGTGAAATTGTCTTATAAAGCATTCATATTAGTAGGCACATCTGTAATTTCCTCTACAGTTCTATACTTTTATATATGTCTTTTTTTATTTCTGTCTTCCCATGCTGTCTCACTCAGACCAAGGAGACAGACATCCCAACCGGAAAGCACGGGGACAGTTAAGGACCAAAATTGAGTCGGGGGAGGGCACCATCCCTGTAAGGTCCAGCAACACCATCCAGACCTGGGACGGAGTGCTGCAGGGGGAGAGGTTACTCACTATGTCCTGCAGTGACAAGATCGCAAGGTATTTTGGCTCAAACAATGTTTTTACTTCACACACTAAATATGAAGCTACAGTCAGCCATCAGTTAGTTTAGCTGCATTAAGACTAGAAACATGGGGAAAGAGCTAGCCTGGCTCTGACCAAAGGCACCTCTAAAGCTCAATAATTAACACGTAAGCCAAATTCTTTTTCAAATACTGCAAGTAAATGTGTTTCATCCTCTTGTAACTTTATACTGAAACTATATTTATCCATGTTACGCTTCATATGTCATGATACTCTTTTTGTTTTATTTACTCATACTGCAACGAATTGCATTACATCCTCGCTTTTGTCATTTTCCTCAGGGAGTGTCAGGGACAGCTGATTTGATGGATGCTCCGTCCCTGGGGCATTTTTTGCAGGCAGATCATAGTGTCTTTAGTCTCTGTCCATGTTCAAGGCAACACTGTGCCTCCCTTGTGATGAACGATAAAACTTCAACATAACTCTTCTCGCAAGCCCCTTTTTCCTCCACCTACTCTTCTTCCTTCTCCTTCCAGGATCGTAATACCTTGCCTGAACGCACAGAGTGATTGAATGCCGAGTGTGTATTTGATGAGGGAGATGTCGACTGTGTAGCGAATGCTGTTTGCACTGTGTGAGAAGTCTTGTTGCCCTTTTCAGCGTGTCAGTGCTGGTACTAGTGATTCAGATTTTGTGTGGTTCTCCAAAGTTGAGCGATTCAAGTCAGTAGAGGGCAAAATAGGTTGAAGACCGTACATTTAGTCATGTGGGTTATTTCTGGCCAAGCTTTACTAGATAACAAGGAAAAACATGAGATATATTAAAGTTGTCACCAGCTACAGTTACAGAGCATCCGAAAATTAACCCTTTACAGTTAAGATTAGGGATTGGTGTGAGTATGTCTCTTCCACTCTGAGGAAAAGACTATGAAATGCTTCTCCCTCTGCCTGACTCTGCCCTCTCATAACACAGCTATTAGCCAGGTGAGAAATGTGCTGCCCACCTGCTTCTGTCCCCTTGTGAGTGATTGTTAGCCGCGGGGCTGCTATTTAATACAGCAACTGACTGGCACACTATGACCGTGCCCGTAATGTTCTCTCCTTACACGTTGTTTTCTCTTCCCTCATTTTCCCTTTGATTACATACCTAGCCCCACGGCCTTAGTGAGAACGAGCAGTTCTCCGTTGTTCCCAGCTGTTTGAATGAGCTCATTAGCAAACAGGCAAAGCTCTTGTAGGGTTATTTCTCTCCATTTGTCCTGTTTCCTCCTGTCGTTACTGATTATGTGAGCCTTGACTTTTTCTGACCCTGTTCTCCTGCGTGTGTGCGCACAGAGCATGATATTGAATAAGATAACTACAAAGAAATACAGAGATGTTTGACGGGAATTAAATTGAATGCATCTGAAAAATAATTCAAAATGTGTTTTTGTGTGTGTCATGAAAAAAATGTGTGTTTGTGTTACTGCACTTTGTGCACGGGACAGAATATTATGGGGCTTTGACTGCTGAATGTGTGCTTTACTGCTCGCAGCTATGAATTGGGAGATTTCATTTTGGCCTCCCTCAATTTCACACACAATATCACACACTCTCACACACATATACACAGAGGATATTACGTATGGAAACAGTGGTCCCTCTTAGTAGCCCGGGGTCTCACGCTTGCATATTCCTCATTGTTCTGGGTCCATGTTGGTAATTTCACACACTCACAAACAGTCTGCCTGAAGTTGAAGGGCGAATGAGAAGAGCTCATCATTTCTAGAGGTCCTTAAAGGGTAAAGGTTAGTTATAATCAGTATTTCAACAAAAATACCAATACCCTCAATAGATTGATTTTACTAACTACTAGTGTTGCCTATGTAGCCAAATCCTTAGTTTCAAGTTCTTTATTGTTATATGCACAACAATTACAATTATATTTTAAGATCTCAAGCTCCATCCGACATCCTTCTTATAGATATGAATGAAAAAATATGTGTAATATAAAATATAGGAATATAATACAAAATTAAGCAATAGTAAAATGTATAAATTGTAATATAAACAGGTTGCACACATATATATATATATATATATGATGTTATGATATATGATATGATATATATATATATATAATAAGAACAGGTTGTAGACAGGTATGTATATAAATGCATATATACTGTGATGGATAAACAGCTTATAAATAGGTAATAAAATAAATATGCACATACATACTGTGATGTGAATGGGTACAAACAGGTACATACATACATATATATATGTATGTGTGTGTGTGTGTGTGTGTACATATGGATATGCATATATACATTATGGACTTATTATATGTAAATATAAATAATACAAAACTTGAATAGTTGGAATTAAGGGTGCAAATTATTAAACTGAACCCTTGTAGAACCAGGCCTGAACATAACTACTATACTACATAATTACTAGAATTACATATTATAAAATAATAACAATAAAAAGAAATAAAAATACATGCATAAAGATATTAAAAATCATATATACACACATATGTATACCAGAGGTAAATATAGTATAAACATGGCAGAAGTATATTAAAGTGTAAATTATTATCCATGTATCATTGTGGCTCTAGCTTATTATACATAAACCATCCTGTTGCAGTAAATACTTACTAATACACCAAATGTGCATTAATCCGCAGCTGAAAATAGTCCCTAACAAATGCATTATTTACTCCTCCATGAGTAATGTTTGCTAAAAGACTCCAGTACCCAGTCGTTTTAGGAAATTATTGAGCCTTTTTTTAAAGAATGAAACCATATATTTGTGATCTGTTTTTTAAGATTTACGTCTTAGGAATGAATGGGTTTGGCTTGAGGGACTGAATTATTGGTGGTTTTCTTGTTTTCTTTTTTTTACGGAATTTGTTGGCAACAAGAAATATCCTCCCTTCATCTTCTGCCCCTCTCTCTCTTCATGTCTCTAACTCCCTCTCTCTCTGTCTCTCTCCCTCCCCCTCAGACGATGCTTCACAGAGCATGTCAATGGGAAAATGACTGGGGAGAGATGGCTAATGACACAGCATAGAAATACACAGAAGTTTGTAGAAAATGAAATTGGATACCTCAGAGTGTACACAACTGTAGGATTGTGGGTGATCGTGTGTGGTGGATTGCATTGGCTGGTTATGTACTAATATATTTTGCTTGTGCGGTTGTATGTGTGTATCCACTTATGCACATACCACATTATCTATTTCTTTGTATATTCAGTCTTTGAACTTTTCGGTGTTTGTCACACAGAACACAGTTCTTTAGCTCAAAACCCAGAGTCACCGGGCACTTTTTTGGCAACAATGTGATCCGTTGAAAGTCATCTTTATTTTTGTGAAGCATATTTCAGTGGTTAAGACAATGAGGAGTTGTCAGTTTCTAATAAAAATGTAGAGTGAACATTGAGAAAATATTGGTAGAAAAGAGGATGTTCGTTTTGTTGTTTTAATCACAAAGAGCTCACAGATATCGTCAGTGTTTGCTTGCTGTTTGTGGCAGTTACAGTTGCTATGGCATCAAGGTACGCAATTCATTTGAATGTAATTTAAAAGTGGTAAACCGAGATGTTTGGTTTGGTCTGAGCTTCTGAATAACTGACGCTGTGTGTGGAGGTCAAAATTATATAAACACATTTTTCCATAGTCACCACAAAAATGCGGTTAAAATGGCACATTCCTAACAAATACGCTCCAAAGCCAGGTTATCTAACGTGTGTGTTTGTGTTTTCCCTCTGCAGGTGGAATGTGGTGGGCATTCAGGGCTCTTTGATGAGTTACTTCACAGAGCCAATCTACTTTTCCAGCATCATCCTTGGCAGCCTTTACCACGCTGACCACCTCTCCAGGGCCATGTACCAACGCATCGCAGATATCGAGGACCTGCCCCAGCAGTTCACCCTCAACAGGCCTCTACTCAGTGGTCAGTGCCTGCTCTGATGTGGAAATAAGAAAAATGAATCTGATAAGATTTCTGCTAAAAGAAATGTTAACTTATCAAAACGTCAGGCTAAAGTGATAGCGTTTTGAGCGTTTCTCTTTGTTAATCTTTCCCAATCAAACTTCCGCTGTCTGAATATCAAAGAGGAAGATGTTAATCCTAAGCAGTAAACATATTTATCCACCTCGCTGGTGAGTCCACAGCACGAAGACAGTTATTGCTTTTTTCCTCTGTTTAATCTGAGCTGACATTTACTTAGTTCCTGTGGATTTGAATAGCTTTATCATTTTTTGTAAATTTTCAGCATTGGCTTGACCTTTTAGAAAGGCCATATAGACCAAGACTCCTGCGTTTTGTTTTGTTTTTTTCTGACTTTCCATTTTTAGATTTAGCATTCAGTCTTCTGGTGGTTCAGAAGACTTTGTAAAACAATAAGTATGTGAAATTTCCCTGTAAATGTTAGATTTGCCAGACCTATTTGCATAAAAGACATTTTGTTTTTAACTGTAATTTATTCCTCTATAACTTATTTCCTCTAATTTTAAGTTTTAAGTTTTTTTTCAACATAGTTTCTGACCTTTCATTTCTCTTTCTGTCCCATTTTTTTTCATCTCCCTCTCTTTTTCATATAAAATAGTAATAAATAAACTATTATACACTTGATACAGACATTGACATCAAAAGACTAGACAAGAAAAGCTGCTTAAGTAAAGAAAAATGAAGGGCTCGACCCCCTTAGTTACTGTTGCTATGCCTGTCAAGCTTTCCTTTCTCACGCAGCACATACTGTGTAGTTTATCGAAATTCTTTTTTTAATCAACAGTGAAACAAGATTATCACTTCTAGCCAGGGACCATCAGTTTTATAAGCTGTAAATAAAAATGCAGCATAGTGCTTGAAGTTAGCCCAAATGAGGAGCTGGAGCTGCGAACAATAGCTTCAATGATGATAGCATACAAGATTGGCTACCACACTTTATTTACATTTTTTTAATTTCTGCCAATAACTCCTAAATATTGACACACTGGATCGTTAATGATGTTCTCCTTGGCCTTGGAATCAGTTATTACTGTGGGTAGGAAGCTAATTGGCAGACATGCTAACATTTGCACCTTTCATTAAAGCAGATAAACACACTGTTCAATCCCTTCCTTACGTATTTTCTCTTGTGTTTTTGCTCTTATCAAAGGATAAAAACTCCACCACAACCCTCCAAAGCCTTTAAATGCAGAAATCCGAAGCTTGACAGGCCTGCAGCGCCAAGTTATGGTTGCCATGCTGGCAGAGTTTAGCGAATCAGCAGCTTTAACAAATAAGAGTAAACAAAACCCAATCCATGACAGCAACAGTACAAAGCAGACCACAACAAAAGCTACTTCAACACTCGAAATCGAATGAAGTGACGCTGTGGTCATTTTCCTCAGGGATGACAAGGGGCATCACACCGCAGGGCCTGGAGCTATATGCAGCTCCTCCTCTCTGGTTGCTCTCTAAATGGCGGGTAAAGGAGATAATAGTAGGGGGTTATTAACCTTTTCCGCTTTAGAGAGTTTTTAGCGGTGAAGCACTGTGGCGTTAGAGTACTAAGGATTTCATCCCCTTTAAATCATCTTCTGCCACAAGTGCTGCCAAATGGAACCAAGGAGCTTAATACTCATACACTCACACACAGACACTCACATACACTCACACACAGACACACACAAAGAGCAAGACACCAGGATTTATGACATCCATACAGTATATCTCCCATTTATGCTTCAGATACAGTGGACCCGGTAGTGTGCTGGAAGAGAGCCGGCTCTGACCTCAGAGTCCCCCTAGGTGGATGGTATTTTGTCTCTACTCAGTAGGACAGCAAAAAATAAATAAAAAAATGGCAACACTTGCTGTTTCAAGATATTAGAGCTTTGGGAACAGCTGTCATTTGAAGGAATGGGCTGTCAGGTTTGGATACCTCATCCATTGTTTAATACATTCCCCACAGAAGCTTTGGAGGAAGGAGAATGGAAATAATTATCTTATTACTGACACAGTCCCTTTTCTGCTTGAAAGCTTGAAGACAGTTTTTAATTTTGGGTTGTTTTTTTTTTTACTTGTGGGTCTAAACATAATGTTGGGAAAAGGTTCTTAAAATGTGCTGCTAAAGGAAAGCATTGGAAAACTGGTTTTCATGAACTAAGTTATATTCAAATTTGTGATGATGCATTTTTCTTGTGATCCAATGCGTTTTCACAGGGTTTTTTTGCTTTCTAGCTAGCAGAATGAAGGAACACACACTCTTTAAGTTTATCTGAAATGTAATTACATTTGCTCAGTCTTAGACCCACGTTGTTTTTGATTCCAGGTATAAGTAATGCAGAGGCCAGGCAGCCAGGCAAGGCACCCAACTTCAGCGTGAACTGGACGGTGGGTGACCAGGCGCTGGAGGTGATCAATGCAACCACAGGCAAGGACGACATGGGTCGCGCTTCACGTCTCTGCAAGAACGCCCTCTACAGCCGCTGGGTGCGCCTACACTCCAAGGTAAATATAATGCACTCGATTGTTTCGAAGCAGTGGTGGTTTGATACCCAGCCCTATTCACTAGTAATGTGGGGTGCTTTTTGTTCCTGTTGTTTTGGTCACATTTTACTGGTTCCTCATGCAATCAAGTTTTGTTGAATCAACATTGTAAGAAGTGCTACCGTGTAATCCAGCTGGAACATGTCAATCTTCTTGCCCTGAGATTCATCTCAAGACAGATTTGATTTATGTCATATTTAGCAGCTTGAGGCAAACCTGAAGTTTGAAATCGTACTTCCTTGAAAAGCTGGCTCAAGAGAAGAGTTGGAGTACAGCATCGCTTAGATCAAACAGGACATTGAATTCCAGCAGTAACATGATGATTCTCAGACCACATACAGAGATCTGATTGGTAAAATATGAACTCCAACATCAACATTTGACACTGGATATAAGTTAACATCTTGGGAAAATAACCCTAAAATTGAAGTGAGGAGAATCAGTCTTGCTGATTGAATTTATCAAATAAATTTTTTTTACAGTTAAACTTTTAAACACATACAGAAAGAGAGACATAGCTACGGTCAATGAAATGAGCTTCATATTTACTTAATCCAGAGTTTAACCCAGCTTCAGCATTACAACCACACTCCTCATTCATTTTTTGATCACATTATTTACTCTCTTCCTCCCTTTCAGCTTTCGTCCATCTTGTGGATCAAGATGCTCAAGCCCAGCTCCTACCATGATGCCAAGCAGGCGGCCACAGAGTACCACTCTGCCAAGCAGGCGCTCATCAAGGCCTTCCACAAGGCTGGCCTGGGGGCCTGGGTCAAAAAGCCCATTGAGCAAGACCAATTCACCCTCAGCTCCTGAGGGAGTCAAGGGACCAAGGGATTCCTAACCCCCCCACTTCTTCCCCCCTTGACCCAGGCCTGAAAGCAAGAGAGATCCCTATTAACGACCAGCCCACAGAGACACTTACCTCCGTCCCATGTGTCGGCACGTGCACTTTGTACTTGTGGAGATAAACGTGCGTAGTGTCACAAACCATCCGTAGCTCATCATTTTCATTCCTCAGAGGACCTCATGTCTTTTCTCATCATATTGATTTTTGTCCTTTTTATTCTGATTTTAATGGATGGTGTCTTCTCATCTGCTTGTTTTCTGTTTTAAAACTGGAATCAATGGTTTTTACACCACTGAGTTGCTTATATTTGCAAGAGAAATTATGTTTTTATGTCTTAGATGTGGAAGTTGAAATGATACAGTTTTGTCTATTTTCTTGATCAATGAGTGTAGCCAGTTTAGGGTGAAATGTAGCCTAGAAACACAGGATCTTTGTTAACTAAAACCAATGTGTATGGACCTAAAAAAAAAAAAGAAGATATATACTAAAAATTAATGCCTATGACAAACTTTAATTTAAAAGACGCATAACTCTTCAGGATGTAAATCTAGTACTGAAAAGAAAGAGAACATAATAGTTATATAACATTTAATGTGTGGTATTTGGTCCGTTCCTTAGATGAGACTACATGTTCATAGCCCCTGTATTAAAGATGAAAATGTTACAAAATGTGGTGGTCCTGTTTGTTTCACTGACTGGCAAGAATATGGGCCAGGTGTTGCAGCAGTTTAGTACACTTTTGTTTTATTTTTTTATGTCTTGTTCATTCATGCATATATTTTTCTGTAAGTTATTTTATGTCACTCTCATTCCATACTTGAACTGTGGGGGGTCATGTTGAGAGCATCACAGTCCCCCCCTCCCTCCCAACTCCTCCTCCCCTCGCCTGGG
>NW_023340095.1:6190423-6190662 GCF_004916995.1 Morone saxatilis | reverse complement strand
CTCGGGACAAGCTTTGGGAGGTGCTGCACGTTGTATTTTTCCTTGTTCTAAGCCATGGCTTTGCATGGGAACTGAAGTGGGAGGCCTACAGAGCAGAAAACACGTGGTGGAGAGCTTCCATCAGTGAATGATTTTGAATGAATGCCAGCATCTTCCTCCACAGGCAGCTTTGAATCTTTGTCTCTATTTTCTATATTTCTTGTGATTGTTTGTGAGTTTGTTTTGAGGGGAGGGACAGG
>NW_023340095.1:6174727-6190400 GCF_004916995.1 Morone saxatilis | reverse complement strand
GTTGTTGTTGTTGTTGTTTTTCTTAAGATTGGGCATTTGAGGATTGGGGATAATACTGAAGTGGAAATAGTGATAGCATAAACAGACCTCTCAGATCTTGTAACTATATAACTTTGTGGCAGGGATCCATGATAGCTGTCAGTTGAACTATTAATAGAAGGCATGGTCTATGTACTGTAGCGCCACATACAGTAAGTTACGTTCACTGGATGCCACATTATGCCGGCCTGTAGTGATAGTCTGAAATGCAAACATGTTGTAATCCCTCGAACAGACTCACATGTTGTGTGCTAATACCTGAGAAACTCTACCAGTAGGTTACAACCAAATGTATCACAGTGTGATGTCATTTTTGTCATCCTTTCTTCTTCATCTGCAGATCTGCACGTTAGTTGCGTAATTCAAAGAAGACCTTTGTGATCTGACCTGCCACCTTTACACCCTGAGTGCATCAATGTCCTCCTGTTTTCAATTTGTAAATGAGGACGTATTTCCAAGTAGCTGCTGTGAATTCCTCTTCCCAGCTGTAGGACATGTGTGTGTGAGTGTATGTTTGTGTGTGTTTGTGTGTGTGTATGTTTGTGTGTGTCTGTGTGTGTGTGTGTGTGTGCGCGCGCGCGTGCAATCTGTGTGTGTCTTTAAGTATACTCTGTGGAATCTTCACCAAAGATGATGATGTCCATGTGTGTTTGTGCCCTTGCAAATGTTTTTCTCTCACTTTTTTTTTATTTATTTTTTTTATCAAACCTTTACTGTTTGTTTTTGTATACCCACTGAACAATGTACTTTTGATTTGTACTACAAGTGTGTATTCCATTCAGTATGGGGGAAATTGGATTGTCAGGCTTCTTTAGTGCATCTGTAGCTGTCGGTGGCCACGTGTATATTGTGACCTGCAATCATTATCGCTGCAGTATAGTAGTTCTGTGTATATAAGGAACAACAAAAATAATTTCTGTTCCCTGTACAATCAGTTCATCCCATCCTAAAAACTGTTTGAACTCTTTCCCTGTTGCTGGGACTGTGAAGATGTTAATGTTTCTAAAGTAAGTATTAGTGGTTCTCTGTGACTCACTGGGCACCATAAAGCATGGCACTAACACTGCCGGGGTTAACAGGCTTCATCCCCATTGTAGCCACCAATGTTTATTAAAAAAATGCACTGTAAGGTGCCTCAGCTAAAAGTGGCATCCACCAGCTGGCACGTGTGATGTCATATATGTACCTTTATTTTTTATTTTTATTTTTTTATTCTTTTTGGTTGTTTTATGAGTCCGTATTAGAAAAGCAGGAAAAGGGGGTTCCAGAGTTGACTTGAAGGTACAAACCTTGAAATTTGATTAAAAAAAATAATCACAGAAACCCCCCACCCCACCAGACCCAGACCAAAGTCACAAGCAATACTCCTGATGTCTTTGTTAATGTCACCCTATCACAAACAGGAGTCTGAATGAAGTTTCCCTCCCCACCACTGTCCTGTTCACTCTTTACCAAGCTGTCTGAAGGTTTTTTTTGTATAACCCCCCTCCTGCCCTCCCTGAAGAGACTGCCTGCTTCTAGAGTTTTGTTTTTCTTTTGTCTGCACTAAAGATGTCAACTAATGATGTCATGATATAAAACCGTCCCCGTTTATGGATTGGATGGCAACTATCACAGCAAGAACTGAACTGCTTCTGCTTAACCCTTTGTGAATCCTCGATGATGGTCAGTGCCCCTCCCTGCCCGTGCAGCTGCGTCTGTAGTGGGTTTTTTTTTCTTTCTATTTTTTTATTGGGGGGGGGGTGACTCCAGAGTGGACATTTCAGAGCCACCGCTCCCCGTTTTCCCTCTCTCCAGTTGTCCAATGTGTGAAAAACCTCCACCAACAGAACCCACAACCTTGCATGTACTACCAACACTGAAGCTGCACCTAGCATGATGACAAACTTTTAAAGGACTCGAGTAGAAAAAAAAACAGCTAAAGATAGATTATAAAATGAACTAAAAAGAATAAAAGAGTTCTTAGTTTACTTTTGCACATGGTTGGCATTCTTTCTTGTTCTGACTGTGTCTGTCTTTGTGTGTCTGTGAAACAACCTTACCGGGAGAAATAACAATTTGCACACTGAATGGTTCATTTGAGTCGCTTTAAATCAAACTGCTGGATGTTAGTTGTTGAAGAAGGGTGAAATTAATTGCATCATCATCTGATCATGCTTTCAGGCTGCGTTACCATGAGAGATTTTATATTAAGATAAATCATTTATGAGAGTCATCACACAGAATAAATGCATTTATATCCAATTAGAAAGCTTTGCTGAATTAACTGTTGTGTGATTGTGAGTGTGGGTTGTACCTGAAGGTAAGAAAGGTAATATGACTTCAATACAGCAATAATTGTGGTATATTACCAAAAGGCCTCTTTTGTCAATACTGTACCTACTGAAAAATGTAAATTATGCATAGCCGTACTTTATGTTCACTGATGGTTGTAATGCATTTTTGAGTTTCCATCCAGCAAAGTCATTATTCAAATGCACCCTTGCATATTGTTATTATATTTAGAATCACTACAGGATCTCAAATCTTTTGAGTAAAACATTTGTTTATTAATCAGTTATCTTGAAATACTTTGAAATGTATATGAGGAATATTTTTCTAGTAGTTGTCAAATTCCATGTTCAACAGAGTAGCTAGTTTCTGAGAGGAATATTTTAACAGACACAAACTGCGCACATTTGGTGTCAATCAGACTCAAGGTGAGGCTGGATTAGTCAGATGGAAGCGTCTTGTTCGTTTTACTGCTGGTAAGTTGTGTTTTCAAGTTTTGTGTGTACAGTACAGTTCACACTTAATGTTAAAGTTCTTGAGCAAAGAATTAATGTAATCACCAACACTTTTAGAATAGATCTTTAATCGTTTGTTAATCAGAAAGACTTTAAAATGTGTACTTTTAAGTTGACTCACTGTAATTTTACCTCGCCATCCTCACATAGTATACTGAACACCAACCTTCAAGTACTCTTTAAACTCAGTGAATAAATTAAGATTTGAGAAAAGTCCAGAATTTTGAACAGGAAGAGGCTGAAATCATGGAGGGTATCCAGTCAATAGAGAATATTTTCCAAAGTGCAGTGTTTGTGTGTGTGTCTGTTCAGTATCCCAGCAGATACTGCCATCAGATCAATAATAAATCACACATCAAGCTTTGCTTTAAACACCAAGACCCTGTGCTCATAACTCTATTGACATGATGAAAGCTCATGAAAAATCCGATTCAGACATTAATAAAAGGCGATCACAGACCAGAATATGTTGGAAACTCTCTCTTCAATAATTCAAAAACCATCTGCTGAATCTTAACAGCCGCACTGCTGTTTACATAAATATTAATATTGTAACATCTATGAGAATAGTGTTGCGTTTTACACCAGATTTCGTTTACAATAGCCAGCAGCCATACACATCAAATGGGCCTTGGGTGTGGTATTAGTGTCAAATATTTTATTGGCTTGTAGAGTGCATAATGTCCGCTGAGTGGAGTTTAGCAAACTTGTGAAAACCACAGGATAATATCTGAGTCAATATGTGAAACAACTTCCTTGAATTAGGCTTATTATGATGATATAAAGTAGACCCTCGGCTAAAGTATTTGAGAGACTGGGTTGAGAATGCAGTTGACTAAGCATGTTTTTAATAATCTGTCAGGCTATAAACTGGGAAGTGTTGCATATTTCAATGAATATTTAAAGCTTTTTTACTAGAAGCCTCCTGACAGATTTCTATAATTTAACATCAGATTCAAGCTTTGCTGTAAACAAAATCATCATGCCAGAATTTGAGTTAAACAGAAACCATATACAGTATAAGTATAGACTACATACAGTACAGTAGAGGGTGGTGAGGCTGCCCAGCCCTCTGGCGCAGTATGAGTGTGAGAGTGAGGGCAGCAGCTCGTGCCCCTGAGAGAAATGACAAATCATTAGCTCTGGTCCAGGGGTAAATGGGAGCCACACTCTTTCAAGGCCCACATTTCCATTTCAATTTTCTGCTCAACAGAGTTGATGTATGTGGCGAATCACATGGCAAGACCACTCTCCACCTCGGCCGGCTCCAGCCTCCTGTTATTCACTGGTTAGAGTACCTCTGTGACCTTGTGTCTCTGTGTGCGTGAGAGTGTTTTATACACTGATAGCATCAAAACCATTGTCACGGAGCCCAAGACGAAGAGACAAGTGAAGAGAGTCTCTAGGTAGACGTGAAGTTTCGAAACGGAAAAATAGAATCAGTGTTTCCATTGAGGGTTAACATGTTTCATAAGATAAGCTGACAGTGATCTAACTTTAAAGTAAATTCATCTGTATGAAGATGGCAAACAGCACACTTGATCCCCATGTACAGCCGACCTGCTAGGTACAGTGATGGAGAACTTTGTAGAAAGTTGGAGCCTGGTCTCAGGGGTGGATCCCGATGGGTGCCACCCCAACTGCCATCCCATTATGGTGTCAAATGCGTCAAAAACACATCATTTTAGGCTTAAGTTTGATTTAGTAATGTGACACAATAATGTAATGTTAAAGTACCTTTATTTGGGGCTTTTCCAAGAAAATATTCATATATGTGATTGTTTACGATTAAATCAGCTCATACTTCGGCCACACCTTAAAATCTCCATGCCACCTTTTTGCAACCTAATGAATATTTCACTAGCTCCGACCCCGCCTGGCCTGTTTTCACTGCAAGTATAAACTCATGTAAAAAAGTGAAAATAAAAATCTAAAAACATGAATAAAACAGCAAAATGCATGGAAAATGAATGCCAAATAATTTAGTTGGAACACAGATGGATGCTGCCTGTCTGCCACAACGTGAGAAAGGAACATAATGAGCTGCAGTGGGAAGGACTGCTGTAGATTCAGGGATGAGGTCCCTGCAATCCTATCGACATAAAACAGCATTTTCAGCAGTTGAAAACGTTTTTTTTTTCTTTCAGTACACGCAGGCAGTTACACTTGAATAAATTGTGATTCTGAAACATTTTATGATCACAAGAAAAAGAAAAGTTGTATGAGTTAAGAATGGAAAATTGAGGCAATCAGTCCCAGTAGCTTTTCAAGTTTACTTTACTTTTACGTTTTTTTTAAGGCCCCCCAAATAGCATTAGCTTATGGCTGGAACCGCCCTGTTGCAAGATGTCTTTAAGAACCCACTGACAATACTGTGGCAAATGTAAAAAACAAAAACAAAAAAATAACAACTTATATATTTCTGGAATAATACTTACACTTGTATTTCTAATCTTTAATACATTAGATTCATTATTTCTCTTTGTGTGTGTTTGGGAGTGAGATCAATAGATGCTAGCAAGCAAGCGAACTAGCTGCATTTCAGGAGCAACAGCTCTGTGGCAGGCACGGACCGCCAACAAGGACAGTTTATCTTATGAATGTGGTAGGCGGCAGGCAAAATAAGGCAAATAAGATTTCAACATTTCATGTAATATATTATTAGAAATTATAGTTATTATAAGTCAGGGGATCATTACTTTGATTTTATATTTTTTTATAATTTTTATAGCCTTTTCCTCCATCTTTCCTCGAAGATTCTGAGCTCCCCCTGCCACACCTTGGTCCCTAATTTGAGAAACACTGCCTTATATGTTTAAACACAATTCATTTGTAAAAGTTGGCAGTGGGCTTTTTCTTGCTTCATGAAAAAAGTTTTTCTTACTCCTTAGTGATTTATAAATAAAGAAAAACAAAATCAAAGGTACTCTTTGGGCAAACATTTTTAGAAATGTATTTTATTTCATTTTTTACATGAAAAATAAGTGATGATAAATTAGATTTAAAATACCACATAAAGTATGTCTTCTAAAAAATATGTGTTTGAAAATGTGTCAATTTTCAGAGGCAAGTCTCTTTTCTCTAGAACAGAAAGAAGGTCCTTGCCTTTGTAGCTGTGTGTACAGAATGATTGAAAGCAGATCTATAAGCTGGCACTGGCTCCATTTTACATGACCTGAGCCAACAATACTGGACTTTAATCTTGTATCAACTAAGTTTTGAAAATCAGCTAACAAGAAGTCACCCCACAGAGTAAATTAATTGACTCAACATCCACAGTCAACTGGTAATTGCTGAACCATCTCTTTGGCACCGTGTTCATACTGATACATTGTAATTTACTTTGAGGTAATACTAAGTGTCGCTGTGTGTGTGAGAGGAGTGTAGATAGGCTAAGTATAGAGAGGAAAGTGTCAAGAGGAGACGCAGATTGAGCTTATCTGTGAGCTCAGGCCTTCCTTTGTCAGAATGGCTCCTTTCTGATGAAGACTCTTTGAACCTGACAGAATAATTAAAAAGCAAGGAGGATGGAAAAGCTGACATTTGCATTTTGACCTTTTTGATTTACGTGGCGAAAATTGCTCCCCGTTTCCTCGAGAACACATTATAATATCAGTCTGCCCTTGTGTGTGTGTGTGTGTGTGTGTGTGTGTGTGTGCGTGTGTTTAACTATGCGTTAAAGTTTGTGTTTAAGAGTGCATGTGCATATAGGTGTACATAATGATTCTATATGCGTACAGGCAGTGTGTATTTATGAGTGTGTGGGAAGAATAAAAGAATATATTTATGGCATATTACCCAGCCACCTCTTCATTAAGGAGCTGTTTTCCAGTAAGCGGGCTCTATTTGAATAGCTAAATTGTCCAAGCAGTGTGCAAACGAGGACTAATAGCCCGGTGTCCTTGTCACAGACAGCCTCTCCGCCAAAGTCAAACTGAAGAACTTAAAGTGTGTGCGTGTGTCTCTGTGTGTTTGGCAGCATGTTCAGTAACAATATTTCTGTAAATTTAAGGGTTTGTTTTTATAATGTCCACTTTCTTTAGTACAGTAGTCAAAGGGCAACTTTTGTAAGTTAGAGCTATCCATCCTAATCCTAGCCCCATGATACCTTGTGTGAATTATGGACCCATCTTCCAGTAGTGCCTGGAATCTGTGAGAGTAAGCAGTATGCTGCAGCTGTCTTTGAGCTTTTTAAGAAATAAATGAAATGGGAACCCAACGTTCAACAAGAGAATATCTCCCAATTAAAGTATGACCTCTGCCCCGTACTGCTGAGGGATGGGAGGACTTGAAGAACTGATCTTGGATAGCTGTAACAAACTAAATCAGCTTTGCATTAAATACAATGTTACTGTTTTCATGGACAAGTTTTGCTGTTCGCGGCTGCACCACCAATCAAGCTTAACTAAATCTGTGAGTTAAACAGCAGTGTTGCATATAAACCTAAAACAAAAAAGGTTATTTGCCATGGGAAAGGTATCCTGTGACAAGGAATAATGTGGATACTGCAGGCTTCAAATGCTTCTTCTTTCAAGGAATACATTTGGGAAATAAGCTCATATGCTTTCTTGCCAAGAGTTGAGAATCATCATCATCATCTCCTGGAGTTTAGTGTGGTTGCCTGGCAATCTCATGGAGACAACAAGACTCAAGGATGTGACTGTGTCCACCTCCATAAAACCACAATGGGTCATTTTTGCTCTTGAGTGTTTGTAAGATTAAACAAGCCAGATATAACATGTTACCTTTAGAGGTGCTCATAGGTGGGTTTTGTTACCATTGGGCAGAACTTGGCTAGCTCTACTTTTGTTTTTACTTCATATGCTAAGCTAGGCACCTCCTAGCTGTAGATTCGTATTTAGTGGTATTCTTCTTATCAAACTCTCAGCAAGAAAGCAAATAAGGCCATTTTCTCAAAATGTCCAACCATTCCTTTAATATATTCACACAACATGTTTTCATTCTAATAGAATAAGACAAAATTAAAACACCCCCATGATCATCTATTACAGATCAAGATAAAGTGTGGATGCTATTCTAAATTACCATAAAGTATATCAGTTAGAATCACCTTCTCACTGTAATGAACACACAAGGCAGACCTTGTGAGGTAGTACATCTTTCTGTCACACTGTCCTTCAGAGTGTGTGCGTTTCTAAAGAAAAAGAACATTTTGATGCCGACATCCCACACAGAGTCTCCCCGACTCATTTCTTTAAGGCCAGAACTCAAAACATGAGACTGGAGCTCCGGCAAAGAATTTCATAGAAAAATGAGTCTTTTAGACTGTCTTTGAGAGGTAACCTAAAGAAAGTTTCGGATTTGTATCCTGTCTACATGAAATACACAGATGTGTGGACGTAAATTTTATGTCACACACATACTGCTTGTGTGTGCATGTATGCGACATAGGTTGTTTAAGTTATTATTATTTTCTATTTCCACTCACATACAGTAATTTGCATTTTTTTGTCAAGTAATGGTAAACGTACTTCATATTCCTAAAGCAATATGACAGGTTTTTGGCGGCATGAAGTGCTGGAAATGATTATGGAAGTAGAATTTCCTTCAGAGCACTGAAACAGCAGAGCAACGAGCCAGACAGGGAATTGTCATGCCCAGGATATAGGAAAGTCTGAGTAGAAAACACATTTGTTATGAACCCAGGAGTGTAAGGCTATGAAACCTATTTCTTGAGAAAAGTAGTCGGGGGGAGGGGGAGGAGTAGTTGGAAAATCTCAAGAGTTTTTTGACGAATCATCTTGGGTCTGAAAGACAGAAATCTGAGAAACATGACAGAAAGGCAGGCACACAATTGCTTCAGATGTCTGTGCTGAATGTGAAAAAAGGAAAAAAAATACAATGGTAGTGTGAATAATTTAATCATTTCTCAGTGATCAGTTCCTTCAGTAGATGTTAAGGAAGGAAAAATAATATTTCATAGGAATGGAACTTGCTGACCCATTTAAAAAAGATTCTCTGTTTTCTGCTTTTCTCCGAAATCAAAGAAACTAACTGGGTTTTCAGGATGCATCTCATTAGTTATAATAAGGTTTTGGGTGTATGTTGTTGACACTGCTGCAAGTTTGCAGAACAGTCACCCCTGCTGATATATGTCTGTCCCATTCAGCTTACTTTTCTTTCAAAAGGTAAAGGCGCAGGAATGCTCGCCACAGTGAAGCCGTAACAATTAAAAACAGCTCATTAATCCTACTTATGACAGCAGAAAAACTGCATCTGGGCTATTTGTGGCAATGCAGCACGGTCCCGTTCTGCCAAGGCCTGAGTTGTGTAGAAATTGTATTTTTGCAGTTGTCATGGAGGACCATTTAACAAAAGAAATAGAGATGCACCCAGGGACTGAATCCACATCTTTGGAGATTGCTCAGGAATAAATTGAGGGATGACTCCATGTGCAACAACATAATGACTGGAAAGGTTCAAGAAGAGAAGTGATCTTGTAACACATGTTTGATAAACACACAATAAATTTTTACTGTAAAATTTTATAATTGTCTATAAAATGCAAGTCAGATTAAAGTGTGGATTGTATGTGTGAAGAATGAAAGTACACATTGAATATTACCTGTGCTTATATATAATTATGATCCCTTCTTATATTATTTAGAAAACATACCTAAAGAATATAAGCATTAGCGTGAATAACAATTAGTACAAATATGATTTCAGTGGAAAAGGTCATAAGACCTTGCTTGGACATCTATATTTTACTGCCACCAAGTGGTTAAAAAATGCTGCTACCAGTTATTAAATTTTCTGGTTAATATCCACTGAGACTTTATTTCCCATATCATCACATGAAAAACACCCACTCCAGTTCTTTTGAACACTTACTTTTAAAACGTATCTCCTGTCATTTTAAGTGGTCTTTATGTTTTTAAAAGGTCCACTCTTTAATTAAATGTCAATAAAAAGGGGCAACTGAGTTGTAAAAGATTTTAATTCCTTTACAACTCTAAATATGATTGTTCAAAAGAATAGTTGGCTTAATAAGTGTATTTTCTTGTAAATAATAATAATAATAAAGTTGCTTATATGTAAATATAATATATAATAAATATGAAATAATATAATAACTTTTTTTATAAAGCGCCTTTCAAAATTCAATATGTACCCCAGGTTTCTTTGGCACTGTGGTGTAAAAAAAAAAAAAATCAATTTCAATTGTTTTTATTGATCAACATGTAAACATTTCAGATTTCAGTGCTGACCACTAAGCAGGATAACCCAGCATGACTGCAGGATGGAGAGAAGTCAGATGTCAGCCATGTTAGAGTTCAGAGTGCAACAGGACTTTGGCTTTCTTCATGTTTTTGGCCACTGTTGAAAAAGAGAGGACAAAATCAGAATAAAGACCATACATATGTTTCTTTGCTGGCAAAAGGCTCACTTGACAAATCATATATAAGTGACACTTTAGGCATAAGAATTAGCAAATTGGGCTGCCAGTGCTGTCTATATACTGTAAGTCTATACCAGGTTAGCTAAGGTAACCTTCAGGTTCAAAGTACAGCTAATCTGCTCACATTCCAAGATCATAATACCCTAGAGCATTAAACCCCAAAACTTCTATCTATGTTCACTAACTAACTGGTGATACAAATAACATTACACCCAATTAGGTTCATTTTGATAAGACATAAAGCACTGTGAATCGTGTGATTGTTTAAGTGATTTTGACATCATTTTGTTAACAAATGATTGCCTTAAAGGTGCCATGCCTTCTGTTTCTGTAACTAAAACTTCATTTTACAAATTGGACATAATGATTTGTCAAAAAGTACACAGCATTTCTATAAGTAGTTAGACCTCAAGTGCCCTCCTGCTGAAACCTAAAACCTGTAAAAGTCTCGTTAACACACATATGAAGCCCCTCGTTGTCTCTGTCAGACCCATCTCACAAAAATAGCTTGTCATCTCTGTCAAAATATTGAAGGAAGAAGATGAGGGTTAAAACAGCAGCGGCTCAGTCTGTCATCGGGTTCCTGACAGGTAAGGTGTGCAGCACTCTCCCCCTTCCTTTCCCTGTACTGTCATTAGAGAGAGTGGATGGTCACTCACATAGTGCCATGTCACTAGGCTCGTAGACGTAGTGGCGGTTTTCGTACTTTCCTGCAATGTCTGCGCGCACAGCCATAGACGGATCTGCAGAAAGACACGTGACACATGATTGTAATAAGATTTTGTTAAATGCCTGTTTCTGTAACAGTCATTATATGCAACTATAGTGTAAGTATGCAATGACGAAGAGAGAAAGCAAGCAATGAAAGTGAAAATAAAAGAGAGAAAGTGAGGACATGTGAAAGAAAGAGAGACAAACTGATGACAGGTGACAGTTTAATAAGTGGTTATTTAGGAGTGAGTGAAAAGCAGAATCTCAAGTCTTTCCCCAACACTTCCCACACCATCATTAAAAATTCATAACTATTGAGCCAGTTAGTCTTTATTCCTTTCCTTCTCATCAGAGCCATATCTATGTCCTTATCCATCTGTTATGCTTGAATCCTTATTCTGCTAAAAAGAGTTAATCAGAGGATTTATAATAATCATAATGTTATTATATTTAATATAATATTATTATATATAATAAATGTATTATAATATATACACTTTATTTATAAAACAGCTTTCAAATCCAGAGTTACAAGGTGCTGTATAGTGCAAATAACAATATGTACCCCAGGTTTCTATTAGCACTATGGTGTAAAAAACAAAAGGACACTTTACTTTCTATTCATGTGATTAAAAAACAGAATCTCCAGTCAGCCAACACTTCCCACTCCATCATTAAAAATATATAACTATTGAGCCAGTTAGCCTTTATTCCTTTCCTTCTCATCAGAGCCATATCTATGCCATCTGTTATGTTTGAATCCTTATTCTGATAAAAAGGCAAACCACTGAGAGACTTTTAAAGTTAGTCAGAGGATATAAGTAAGTTTCACAAATCTAATTGAATCTCAAAGAACAATAAGGGAAATATATATTTTTAATTACCTGTCCTATTAGACTATAAAATAATTAAATTAATTCTATATTATGGTAATTGGTGTAAGTAATTACCAACAAAGAGGATTCTGGGAACATAGTAGCCATCAGGGGCCAGATTCTTGTCTGCGGTCTCTTCCTGTAAGAACAATATAATAGTTGTTAGTTAATTATTAGCACAAAGAAAGTGTGATAAGACATGCTAAAAAGTGCTAAAAATAACACGTCCAGAAGGGTAATAGTATATGCTTAAACCAAAGAAGGTACAAAGATGCGTGAAAAATATTCTACTTGTACTGCAGCGTCTCTTTATATAATAAAAGATACACGTGCTCAATGTACTTACCACCAAGTTGAGCATGATGAAATCCTCTTTGGCCATTTTCTGGATCGACTTTGCAGCAAAAAATGCCTTCTTCAGCTCTGTTGAAAAAATTCTGTTAAGCTTATATTTGAAATTAGAAAAAATAATTGTCTCTTATGTAATTTTTTAAAAGACTTCATGCGGTTGAAACCCACCCATAAAAATTTAAAAAGGACCACATGTGCCAACAAGAATTATAAATGTGGTCAGGCATTTTCAGTTATCACAGACTGTTTTAATAAAACTTCTGGCCCATGCACTTATTTTTTTTTTTACTTTTTGACAGACACAGAAGGTACCACGCAAGTGTTTGGACCTAAAATATCCACTCTCTAGTTTGCTTGCCAGACAATGAAATAAGCCATAAATATATGAAACTCAACTTATTTAAATTTTCCCAAAGTGTGTTGAGGTATGAACCAAACAGAGTAATTATAGGTTTTCACAATCAAATGATGGACTGGTATGTTGGCAGTCTGTGAAATATTCAGCTTTTTTCCCTCAAACCTGACAAAAATCAAAAGTAAAAGCCAGATTTGACCCCGCAGGCGGTCTTTATGTCTATATGTGGAGAAACACAAGTGGAGACTTCTGCTGAGTTTACGTCCTGGAAACCAGCTGTGTGATTAATGAATATAATTCTAACCTATTTGCATTGCCTGTTTGGCAGGTATTAAGGAATGCACCCATTGTGTTCCCCATGAAACCAAGCCCAAGTCAGGGTAGGAAGGACAGCACAGGATGTGCAAGCCTTTATTTTTACATTCAATATTATTCTGCTGTAATAAAACAAGATTACTACAGTACCTTGACTGAATGGGCAGTCGATTTGATGATGGATGACCATCAGAGGCTTCTGACTGTGAAAGCAAAACCACAGAGAAACAATTCAACACATTTCTCAACACAATAAACACAATGATGGGTGTGAATGCAGTCTTGCACAACATAATCCCTGAGAAATCGAAGTTGCCGTGCCAGATTTGAAAAGAATAATGACAAATAAAACGCAATTTCTTTGCTTTTATGGGGCAGTAATGGTGCTATATTCCATTAGAACAAATGTAGCTCTGCTTTATAAAGTATTCAACCCCAACGTGAACCAGTAAGTCACCCCCATGAAGATATATCCCGCTCACAGACTGTAAATAGTGGTATGGTATTCACAGTATTAGCATACAATATATAAGAAGAATCTCACAATGTGTTTTTCTATTCAAACTGTTCCTTCAAATAATATTATTTTGAGGAGCTGTAAGGCTGTATCAGGAAATAGGGGGCACAGATTGCACTTTCCCATTTACATTTTGTTCTTAAAACTCATATCCAACCAGAATCATTAGATATTCATGGCTGTTATCAAAAGTCTTACCTTTTGACCATATTTGACAGGCCTTCTTCATAGCTTTGGACCCAGCTAATACTATCCCCCCATCCTGCAAGACAAAAACAACAATGGGGTCACCAGTAATGAATACAGCACACTGCTCCGTGGTTGCAAACTCAAGCTCACAGCCATGAATTCAGTTCAGCTACTGATTCTTGAGATGGAAACTATAGCCGTGCATGCTTTTAAAAAAGGAAGATCACCCACCTCTTGACCAGGACTGAGGCTTCGCTTTCTTTTTCTGTTCTCCGGCACTGGCACAGACACCAAAGAACAAAGCAAACAAGACCCAGCGAAGCATCACTTCCTGTCATTTGAGGCAATTAGAGAGTGCAAATCAGTGAAATTTATATTTGAAATGAACAATTACAGACAATATTACTGTAATCACAGGGTTTGCTAATGGCACACTTTACAGATATCTGTGGTTCATGTTTTTCTCTGCAGCGCTGACTCACCAAACAAGCTTGACAAGGCTGAGATTCATATTGTTGAATAGTAGCAATGTCAAGGAAGCAGTTATCAAAGAATTTCTAAATGTCACTTTCATATAAAATCTGCACTATTAGTAAAAGCTGCAGATGTTATAATATTAATTGTATGAGCATAAATTCTATACATATTAATCTGAACTGATTTAAAAACATAAAAACTTTTACTGCTTTGGTTCTTATTATTTGAATTATCAGAATAAACACAGATACAATAAACTACAATAAACTACATCACTGCACCAATACTATAACTTTACTGTCTCTTAAAATCTCACAAATCCATTATTACATACAACATTTTCAGTAACAAGATTTTAGATATAGGAGGCATCTACCTATATAAAAATCTGTTAATTTGGATAGAAAAGTTCATTTATAATTCAGGTATTCCCGTCTCCTGAAGTCACACAGATATCCTACCTTGACAGCAGCAACAAGCATGTGGTACTTGGCTTTGTATATGCCCTCTCTTTTGTCAGATGTGTTTTCTTTTACCTGAACTCACCAAACAGGTATAACAAAGCAGTGTGCTATGAATAAAGGCAACTAAAATACACACATTGGTGAATAGAGAACAGACTGATTGTTACTAAGCTCATCAAACACCAACTTTTTGCATGGGGTTGCACAGTGGAGGTTAACCTTACTTACATTTTTACTGACAAACAGTTTGATTGGTGACAATCTGAGTCCAACTGGTTGATGTTATGGGAAGGGGAGCCTGGGTAGTAAAAGTATGTGTTGAGTGAGGCTCATTTACACTATCAACAAACTACTGGACGGTTGTATCTATCTATCTATCTATCATTACTCTAGTCCATCTATCTACATATCTACATCATTCATCATCTAATCACCATCCTATTCTATCATCTATCCTAAGTGTAATCCCTCTAATCCTCTATCCTATCGTATCTATGCTACATCTATCCATCCATGTAGTATAATGTATCTATCTACATCAGTCACATCTATCTTACTATCTATCTTCAGTCTACTAGTCTACCTCAGTCTATGTAGTGCTATGTATCGACCAGCACTAGTCTACAAATTATCACACTTCAATCATCTACATGTTACTGCTTAATCTATATCATCTATTCATCTATCACTCGATCTATCTATCATCTATCTATCTACTCATCTATTCTACGCACATACTAGGTGCTATGATGTATGCATGTATCTATCTACTATCCATCATGCCTATCTATCTACTCTATCTAATCTATCTATCTAGCTATCGATCTAATCTACATCTATCTATCTATCATCACCTAACTACCACTGTAAGTGTATTGTAGCTATCTATCTAACTATCCTATCTATCACTATCTATCCATCTATGTAGTGTTAGGTAGCTACACTATCACATCGATCATCTACTACTGTACAGCTGGATCCATCTATCTACTATCTATCTATCTATCTTATCTATCTATCTATCCTATCAGTTCTAGTCTACTATCTTCACTATCTAATCCACTCTATGCTACGTGGTAGTAAGGTATGATGTATGATGTATTATCTACTATCTACTCTATCACTATCTATTCTACTACTCTAATCTATCTATCTCTCTACTATGCGTAGG
>NW_023340095.1:6171512-6174627 GCF_004916995.1 Morone saxatilis | reverse complement strand
ACCTAAAATAAACAATCAACAAGACCTAAAATAAACAATCAACAATCAACAAGACCTAAAATAAACAATCAACAAGAATTAAGGCACGTCTGTATGTTAGTTAGGATGAATAAAACCTGCACATCCCATAGCTTTCATTACACACTGCACATCAGACACTTTTAAAATGACTGTCATATTGAGTTTTTGTTTTTTTACTACTGTACTTGTTGTAATTACTTCTATTAATAAACGTACTATTCTGTTATTGGGTAATATTGTATTTATTATTTTTGTGTATGATACTGTGTTTAATGCGTCGTGTCAGGGTGGACAGCAGAGAAAGAATTTCATTGCACAGGAAAGGAGGAAAACTTGCTTTCTTTTGTTGCATATGATAATAAACATGTTGAACTGAACTGAACTGGGTCAGCAGCAGCACGATGTTTGGGATCAGTTTAGCAGCTTTTTATCTTATTTATCTTGTTTGTTTTCCAGGGGAGGCTCTGTTTTGTTACTAGTTAAATTACTGAACCCGTAGTTTTTGACATTTCTCCTTACTGACTCGTAATACACAACAGAACATTATGCTTTGACACGAGGCGTCAAGCATGGTAAAATCTCTTTCGCTTTTCTAAACTGATGTTAGATCTAATTTCCATTCTCGTCTTGTTGAGTAGTCTAATATTACACTGTAGATTCATTTATATTTTATACGGGGGAAGCGTGTCGGCATGTGTGACTCCTTTCCTCTGATTCAACAAGTGACTTTTTCACCACAGATAGCCGCTTTAAAACGGAAGTTGTGGTAAGTTTAAGGTATATGAAACTCCTAATATTTTAACTGTCTGACAACTCATGTGAAACCTTTTCTCTCTCACCTCTTTCAGGTCATACGGACCACAGGTTTTATGAAAGGTCTCTACGGAGAAAATGAAATGAAGTCAGATAATGTTAAGGTGAGTTGACCACCGATATCACCGTTCTTTGTTTAAAAGGATTCCCCTCATTTGTCTATGCTTCTTTGTGCACAGAATATGTTTTTATGTCCTGAGCAGCAGCCTTACTTTTTGTATGAGATCACTGGGACAGTCTGAAGATGTCTCTCTGTGTGTGTGTGTGTGTAACTCTACACGCTGCCTGTGTCACACACTGGGTGAGAGGATCTGGCAGGACGTGATTAAGAAGACCTGCCAAGGTGTCAGAACTCAAGTCTGCTGTTTTAGAGCTGACCCCAAATCAGTACTGGGTAGGAAGACGCTGGGCTAAATGTTAGTGTGTGAAACTGGACGCCTTACAACAGGCGAGTTACTGTAATTGAATTATGTTCATTTGTGGTTGTGTTTAAGATTTAAAATCGTTTCTTTTGGGCCTCGGTATATTGAGCAGAGAAAGCACCCTCAAATATGTTTATTCATCATTTATATATCAGCTGCTATGCTTTCTTAAACATATTGATTGTTAAAGCTTTCATAGTATCGCTGAATCTGTAGATGTGAAGTTCATTTGTTTGAAAAATGACATTTGTGTTCCATCAGTTACTTTCTTACTGAAACTGCTGGGCTCTTGCATTTGATGTATTTTTTTAATATATTTCACTGGTTTTAAAGTAAGAATGTAGACAGGCAGAATGAATCAAAGAGAGAAAAACGATGCTGTAACCCCAAAATGGTAGTTAGTCATGGCGACTGCGATCCCTGTCAGACACGAGCTCCCATATTCTCATTTGTAAGAATGCTACACTACGATTTTTGTGTTAAGCAATCCTTTTTATGAGGCATATGTATTTCATTAATTGTCTGGAGAGCATCTGTGCAAGTGCGTGTTGCTCAGTAGAGATGTCATAAGTAAAGGGATCAACACTGCAGAGGCTAGCCTATTATCAGGTGTTACACAGAAGGGCCAGGTGGTTGCACCAGCTACAAGTCCTTATGTTTCACAGTTGGCAGGCCGCTCAGATGCAGCAGGCTGGTAGACGAGAAGCACTGCTTAGTCGGGTCATTTGTCTGGACTATGTTCTGTTTTATGTGCATGCATACAAGATTACAAGAGTTAGATCAAAGGAGGAGTAGATATTTGTTTCCTTGTTATAAATCCAGGTTTTCTTTTTCCTCTTTCCTGCTGACTTACAAAAGCCAACAGGTTACTCATTATTCTTCCTTGCTCTTATTGTTGCTAGATTTAATGTTAATGAAAGGAAATAATTTTGAAGATTTACACATTGCAAGGTAAAATATAAAGCATTAGTTTAAGTGGTCTGGTCAAGAAAGGAGACAAATCTGAGTTAAGTTAAATTCGCAATCGTCAATTATAGTCAGAAATGGGGTGTTGGGACAGACTGGATTTAGTTGGAACGAGTTTGCAGTATGCATGACTGTTTACGCTATGTATAATTGTAGCATGTTAGGAGTAACTTTTGTTTGACAAGAGTATGTATCTCAAGGGTTTAATCATCCTAAACTGTGTTGGAACATAACTCCCACTGGAGTTCCTTTGCTTTCACAACCACAACCTCTCGTATTTCTCCCGTGCCCTCTCCTATTCATCACGGAACCTTTTTTTCTTCGTAGGACAAGGACTCAAAGATAGTCTTCCTCCAGAAAGCAATAGATGTCGTGATGCTCGTGAGTGGCGAGCCCCTGGCGGCAAAGCCAGCACGCATTGTTGCTGGCCATGAGCCCGAGAAAACCAATGAGCTGCTGCAGGCCATAGCCAAGTGCTGCCTTAACAAGGTCTGTGTTTTTGGGTGATTACATACACACACACAAAACTCTAACTCCAATTCTCCAAAGTCTCTGGTTCATTCATCGATCATGCGGTTTATGGTAACACTTATAGTCATGGCACTACATAAAAAGAAAATTCAGTGTGTGTTATCTTTCACATCAAAATATTATACTCTCTGGGAAATTGTCTAGCCACCTCAGGGGGAACTTTGAAGTATTTTAATTGAACCCTGGAGGTGGAGTGTAAACATATGAGTTGGTGCCTGGAGGATAGCTCTTCCTTTTAACACTATTTTCATATCATGTCAGGTAGACAATTCTTGGTGATTTAAATGTATTCCTCTCTGATCTTATGCAAACATTTGAGCTTTTTTCAGTCTGAATACACCTGGTTACAGTTGTAATAGAGA
>NW_023340095.1:6099607-6171494 GCF_004916995.1 Morone saxatilis | reverse complement strand
AGCCATAACATTATGACCACTTACAGGTGAAGTGAATAACACTGATTATCTGGTTATCATGGCACCTGTTAGGCAAATGAACATTTTGTCGACACAAGTTGATGTCACTGATATATAACCCAGGCCATCCATTTGAAGGACTTTTCTGAATTTGTTGAAACCTTGTTGAATACAACAACAATTAGAATCACTAATATTATGATATTATTACTGTAATAAAGTGAATGATTCTTCTGCACTTGATCTGCAGATGTCCAGTGATGATGCAGTGAAGCGAGTCCTTGCAGGAGAAAAGGTGGACATTAAGACCAAGGCCAGCACCTCCAGGTCCCAGGACAAGGAAAATAGGGAGGGGCATGAACGTCATCTGGATAGAGAGGTGAGAGCCTATAGTCCACTTCAGTCATGGAATTTGTTAGACACTGCGATTAGTGTGTTAGCATTAGCCATGAAAACCGCAGGCTTTGTTTTAAAAATCAATGAGAAGATCGAACGATGAGTTTCCCTTCACGTGGCTGTGACTGGCATTAAATCCTCACCCTATGTGTTTGAACTGCTGCAGGAGAAGAAAAAGATTACAGAGCGCAGCGGGACTCGGGACCAGAAGGACCCAGACCATCCCAAAGAGCAGGAGAGCCGACGCAGAGATGGGGAGAAAGAACACCGTGACACGGAGCGCTCTGACAAGCACCACCGCAGTGAACAGGACCACCACACCAAAGACCGGGACAAAGACAAGAGCCGCGACCGGGAGCGAGACAAGGATAAAGACAAAGGACGAGCAAAAGACAGGGACAAGGAGAAGGACAGAGAGAGGGAAAAAGACAAGGAGAGAGAAAAGACAAAGGATAGAGATTCTCACAGAGACCGGGAAAGAGACAAGGACAAACGAAGAGACAGAGACAAAGAGCGGGAGAAAGAGAGAGGACGACACAGAGAGGAGGATGAGAGGCACAAAAATGGAGAGAGCGGCAATAGCAAGGTATGCTGCTTAACCTCACACACATCTTATCATTTAGCAACAAAAGCCATTATTTACATCACCTGTGCATGTTTGTGCTTAGGCCCGAGTGTCAGAGGAACCACAGCAAAAACCCAGCCCCGAAGAGCCCAGCAAAACAGCCAAACCTGTGCCAGCGGTAAGTTCTGTATTTTGGTAGAAAAGAGTCTCTATCAGTGGGACCATTTGATTTTCTGATCTGCAGCAATGGAGTGGCAGAGTTGTCCAGTCGGCCAATTCAAGAAACATAGTCGATCGCTGATCTTACATGTTAAATTAAACTTAACATTTTATAAACCTTGTAAAAATTCTACATTATTTTCTAATGTTGTGCCTCTTATTCTTGCAAGGATCCTAACTCAGCTGAAGAGGTATTCAACCCCGCAGACACAATCAGTAGAAAATTCCACCTGTTATTGTAGAAATTGAGTTGTTAGAATATAGTGCCTTTTGCAATGGCCGTGGGGTGGCTGGCTGCTTGGTTTAGTGCTGATTTGGGCTGTAGTGTATAACAGACATGTGAGCTTGTTTCTACTATTGATAAATGTGGCTGTTTAGTGTATGGCGTAATGCTGTGTTCTTTGCTTGTGCAGCCTGCAGAAGCAGTAGAAAACCAGGTAAGAACTTACTGTTTCAGCGCAAATGGCTCAGTATCACTTTTGAAACGCTAAACTTAAGTCTAGCCAATGTGCCATGAGATTTATTAATGACAGATGACATTTATTTGAGCGCCATGAGTCAGCTGTAAAACAACTAAGTTCTTGAATTTTCTTCTTCAAATGTGGGATAGCCGTTTCAAAGTTTAAATATTGGTTTGACAGTGTGTAGCGAGGCTTGCAATGTTCAGTTTAGCATAAAACCACACAGTTTTCAAACATGGAAAGCAGTTTTTCACCAAGCACAATTATTTCTAATTATTTTCCAATGCCAGCTTTGCTTTGTTGCTATTTTGGCTTTTTTGAAAGGAAGTTGTTCTTGCTTGTGTGATATGCTAAAATGTAGATATTTTATATTGTATTAATGGCATGACAGGTTATTTGTTGATTAATCATGTTGTATTTTTTCCAATATCTGATCCATTATGTTTTGCTGGTATTAGACTTAAACAATTCTGTATGTTCAACCCATAACATCACTTCCTTCTTCTTGCTTTACAACTTTGTATCTGTTTATCTGTATGCATGGTTTAAGTATTTATAATAGTGATGGTGATCATTTGTTTATTGGTCCTAGTTAGCACTATACATCAGTGTACCTCAAACTTACCAAAGAAACTTACGGCTGGTTCTTCATTCTTCTCCAGCATCCTAACAGTTAGTGAGTGATGTGTTACTTTTCAGTGCTTCTGGTCCTAAAGTCGTATCTTTTTCCTGCTTTTCTTTCCTCCTCCCACAGTCTGATAGTCCAGCTAGAATACCTCGGCCTTCATCTGCCAAAGGGCAGAGGAGGAGACCCAAAGTTGGAGGACAAGGTAAACCGCCCAACTCTTTCTCCCCTCAAGACCTTAATTTAATCACCTATACCAATGAGGCATATGTTTAATAGTTAATGTCTAAATAGCTGCACTTTAATCATTGCCAGAAGGGTTTTTAGTACATCCAAATTGATTTTACAGTTGACAGATTTCTATTTACACTCCACTTGTCTAATGAAATCACTGACTAGTTTCCCTTAGTGGGGGGTAGAAGTGACTCATCAGGATCACTGTTGGCAGAAGCAATAAAAAGCTTCCTAGAACTGACATTAAATAAAGTGTTTCAGAAAAGACTTTCCTTAACATATTACAGTATGTACGAAAAAAAGATGAGGTATAGTTCAGAAAACTGATATGATGCCTTGTCTTTTTCTGCTCTCAACAGATGAATCTGACAGCGAGGGAGGTAATTCTCTATCTCATCTCTCTTGTGCAGTTGCATGCAAAAAATGTATAAAGGTTTTTAAGATTTTTTTTTTATTACGTGGAAATGGGGTTAACAGGACAAGAGAGTTGATGCACTCGATCTAAAATGCATTGTTCTTTCAATAATGGAAAAGGAGAAAAAAACAAAAATCAGTCACTCCTGTAAATAAATAAAATAACCCAGATTTGGTTATGACATTTAACTTGCTGCCCTAATATCTTAGTATTGAAAGCACAAGCCATGGAAAAAATGATCTTCTAATCTGACTCAAAGAAGTGTCAGCGTTCCTTTGGGTTGAGGCTGTACATAGAGTCACAGAGTGAGTGCAATCAGTCATTGAGTGACACACTCAGTGATTAAGGGCAAAGATATTCTTTGTTGAGCAAGTCAGTCAGGTTTAATGGTAAATGCCAATATCAGATACAACTTCTCAATGGGCTTTACAGGCCTACATTAGCAAAGGTTCCCGACCCATCCCAAACTCTTCTAGAAGACGAGGAAAAACTCCTCAAAGAAACCCTTAGAACAAAAGGAAAAAAAGAAAAAGGAAGATATCTGAGGATCTGCAAAACAAATAGGAACATAAATGGAAAAATTACATCAGAAGAAATATTTATTTATTTATTTATATAGAAAAGATTTAATACTTCATAGAAAAATCAAGTCCAAAAGGATAAAATCCAAGTGCCAGCCTTCACATCAATCCCACATCTCCTACTCCAATCTGAAAGTACATGACGGTGAATTTATATGGTTGAATTGACGTGTCAGTGTTATGAACTAGCTGTAGGTTTGTCAGAGTAGCAGCACTTAAATCCAGGAGAAAATGGCATTGGTATATTTGTAAAGGTGTATACTATTACTAAGTGGCAGCATCCACCATGCTAAGCACAGGTTTAATCCTTGTTATATTATACTGAGCTAATTACAAGTTATTGTTGTCATTTCCCAGATGGAGATGCTCAGTTAGCCCAGAGACCTGGCCCCTACGAAAATGGAGACACTGCAGGCTCCTCAGTGCCACCAGACATGGCCTCCAGGTCTGTACAGTCAACAGTGTGTTATAAAAAAATTTATCACATTTATCTGTCAAACATACACATACACCAGGTTGGACACAATATGATCAACACCTGAACAAAGTATAATGTAATATTGTATAATAGCCTTTTAATAAATAAAGCAAATGAAGTTTTTGTTGAGAATGTGGAGATGTCCATTCAATTATGTGGTATTTTTTGAGGCTGTAGTACAAATGTTATTGGATTGTAACAAATTGCTTTATTTATTTAGAAATTATGTATGTTTTATTTTGAAACTTCAGTTTGTTCCTTGGCCAAATCCAGGATCAGTTCCAGATTACACAGTTGAATAATGGCCTTTAATTTGAATAATTATGAATGTTTTTTGATTGGCTGGGGCATTGTGTGATAGCAGTTTTACTGTTATTAGTACTGTGAATGTTTATTGTTCCGAGCAACAATTATCATCCTTAAATCTGAATGACTCAGTGTGGCTGTCACAAAGTAGACATTTGGCAGAGCGCTGTTAAAAGGGAATTTGGCTCGTAAACTCTAAAAAAAGTCAAGAAAAAAATAACAGAGCTTGTGAAACAAAATAGAAATTATAATTGTATAAATGCAAACATATTTAGTTGTAAAATTGTTAAGTTAACAGCTTATTTAACTAATATGTGTAATCCTTTGATCCTCCAGCAACAGGCGAATACCACGGCCCAGCAGTGCTCGCCCAGCACCTCCTCGAGTCAAGAGGCAGGAAAGTTACAGTGATGTGACCCCAGCTGAGAGGTGAATTCACCACACATATTCACTAACGTCATAACTCTAATTTATACAGGCAAGGACAAAAGCCTCCTCGTCTTTGTGAATGCATTCTTAGTTTGAACGCTGATCCAGCTGAAAGGAGAGATGAGAGATGGATTGCTACTCAGATTCCTAAACCAAATGTAGTAAACACACTGGATGAAAGATGGTGTCTGTAACTGTGTAATAATGGAGCAAGTAGAGCAAGTCTAACCAGTCAGCAGTTACTTTAGATAAAGGTCTACAGGCTGGCACATGTCTCTCATACAGTATATTCTATATAAGGTTTCAGTTAGAAATGAGTCAAGCTTATTGCTTCTTTCAGGCTGTCCAGTGCCAAGCCCTCAGCACCAGTCATCATGGATGGGAAGAGGCTATCTGAGGATGAGGAGGATGAAGATGAGCAATTTGTTGTGGAGGAGGCGGTACCTCCACCTACAGATGCTCCTGAGATGGAGGTGGTAAGTGACTAGAACAGCAAGTGGTTCAACCATTGAAAGAACATAAGCCTTGAATAGTTATCCACTATTTCTTCTATTACAGGAACCTGCACAAGAACTTGACAGTGAAGACAAACATGGTACATGGTCACATTTTATATTTTTTAAAGAGCAATAATAAAAAAAAAAGCCTTATTTTCTTCTTCTCTGTATGAACTTTCTTCTTATTGTTTCCGTCACTGTAGGTGGCCTTGTGAAAAAGATCCTTGAGACCAAGAAAGACTATGAATTGTCCCCATCCACCCCCAAATCTAAAGAACAGGTATGTACACTTGTAGTAGCAGTAGTCTCCACTAGAGGGCAGTATCAGACTAGTTCTCTGCAACTCCTTTTTATCAGTGACTCAAGACTCATGGTAAACCTCGCCAACGTCTCTATCAGCTATTGTTTCAGGAAAGTTTGCTCCCCAGGGTGAGTGTTTTAACCACAGTGAAATGCCAAATGCAACACTGGTTATCATCAAAAGAAAGATATAAACAAATGGAGCAGAGAGGTGTAATTGCACCGCCTTGCAACCACAAAAATGTTCCCCTTCGGTGAAGCTGAAGGGCTAATAACCAGACAAGCAAGTATGGCCTCTAACAGACCACACTTGATACACACATCAAGATGTCTGGAGCAAAAAGAGCTTGTTTCTGGGGCTGCTCAATATCTTAGGTATGCTTAAATTGTTTTGATTACAGACTTCTCTGTTCTGTGTACAGTTTGAGGGTATCTGCCATCTTGGGAACCAACTTTTAGAGCAGTCTTATTCTGTCTGTTCACACTGGATTTATTCCATTTATTGTGACTCATTGGTGAGGTTATTCCAGATAACAGACAATGCACAACCAGATTTTCAATTCTGCGTATTTTGTTTCTTAACACCCTCCATTAAAACTCCAACGCACATAGGAGTCAGGTTGTCTTTTTCAAGGTGACGCATTACTTCTGTTGCTCATGCATTCCCCTCTGTCAGTTTATTTATCAGCCAGAAAGAGAGACCTCTTTCATCATTATTTAGAGTGTGAATCAGTGTGAAGCTTACAGTTTGGTCTGTACTCCATGGCGTGAGGTGGCGTACGCTGTCTGCTTTGGGTGGTCCTCTTCACTGAAGCATACACTCCCAGCATCCCCTCCTAGCTGACCACCCTGACTCTGATGGATGCTCTGTTTTGGACTGTCACTCATGCAGAAAGGCCCCCAATCTATCCCCTCCTAACTGCAGCCTCAGACATCATCCCTCGTAACCTGCACCTGAAGTTGTGTGAGTTTAGCTACCAGTAAACTGAAATAGCTTGACAGGAATTTGTAGGCCCAACATTTAACTAATTGTACATGTTTGTGTTTGTTAAATGTAGTTTTTACATTTCTCTGCCCACCTCAACACTTCTCATTAAAATGTGTCTAAAAAAGTTCAACCAAACCTATATACACAGACACATGTAGCCAAAACATCCAAAACAGCAGAGCTCTTTATGTAACATGAGCATAACCTTGCAGAGTTTATCCTAATTTTCTTAATGGAGCCCTCTCAGTTTTCAAACCTTCATTTCGAGGTATCCTGGTCTTCACAAGGAGGTTAGAGCAGGTATGTCTGCACATAGGAACTGTTGAGTCCACCCCTCCATCATTATTGGCCTTGCCTCGTCAGCTGTATAAAGAACTATAATGACTTCCTTCCAGACATGAAAGGGTGGAGAGGTCAGCTTAATGGAGTCGTTTTTTTCTTGTAATCACGGTAAAACACGCAGGGTCAAAAATGTAAATATTGAGCTTCCTCATTCTATGTGGTATGATTGGTTTGAAATTTCACCTGCCGCAATTCATTTTCTTAAACACCAAAGTTTATCAAAACACTGTTTGAATGAGTCACAAACCACCCTGATTTAACATCCAACATCATGTTCAGTTCATATATGTTGGCCTTTGGACCATTTGTATATTTTATTTAAGTCCACTCTAGATGTTAGTATTCCCATTGTAATTTATGTTCTTTGTCATTTCTGAATTAATTTTCGCTATTGTTAATGCCAGTTGCCCCATTGCTGCACCGATATAAATAAAGGGACTTTTTAAACAGTCAGATGATTGTATTTTGCCATGTCCCACCACAGTGTGTGTGACCGAAGAATTTGCTGTATATTTATGGGGATGACCTTCCTCATGACCCCTTGGCGGTATTGTATATTATTCCAAGATACTTCTCTTCTTATTTAGACAGAATCTGCCCCTTGCAGCAGCTGCGTTTTCATAAGAATTTTTGTGTACTCTTTCCCCCCTTTTCTTTGCCCCCGTCAAATTAGCCTTGATGAAGGTTTGTAATATATAAATAAACCCTGTGGCATACAAATGGATGGCTGTTGAGTGAGAGTCACGGAGGAGAAGGGCCAGAATACTCTCTGCAGAATTGTCAAGAAAATAAATACTCCTCTCTGCAGACCTCTGTGTCTTCATAAACATCCAGCGTTTTTTGTGGAAACATAAGGAAATGGCCCTGTGGAATTCCATTAGTCATATTACTTTTGCAGAGGTCATATTGGAATTTGGTCAGGCTTAGGAGGAGTACCTACCTGAAGCACCTACAATGTGTCTTCCAACAACACAGTTTGATTATGATCAGAAATGTTATTTTCAAACCTTTCAGATGAGCTTTTTGTCTCCATGAAAACTTTAGAATGATAAACCACCTTTTAAAACACTTTCAGTTACTGCAAGTTTCCGTTCAGTTCACCCCATAGCCCCGGTTGGTGATCTCAGTTGTCTCCCCAGTGACCTTGCAACAACATCCTGTAACCTCAGTGGCCGTAAGCTTTTCTCTTCACCTCACTGACTTCAAGCTATTTTTATGATCTAGCTGGACTTTTGAATGGCCTTCTATGAAAAATGGTAAGGAAGCCCATAAACAATGTCCAGAGCCAATTCTCATCCTATGCTTCACTCCCTGTCTCACCTCTCAGATCTACAGGAACACACTGTAAAAACCACCAGAATGTGTGGCCAATAGAATTGTTCCCAGAAGCTCAAAGGTTGTTGTATGTGGGCTTTAATGGTCTACGCACCCTTGGCAAATTCTATTTCTTTCATATTTGTGATGATGTAAGAGCAGTTTACTCGAGTTCATAAAGAGGCATGACCACTACTGTAACCACTATAGCTTAAATTGATTCAAGTTGATTGTGGGCAAAGCAGCTTTGTGCGTTTGTCTCCCATCCTCCTGTTTTGAAGCTGATTAATGAAAAGTAATGAATGAATAAATTAATGAAGCTTCTCTCCTCCTGATTAAAGCTGATCTCCTGCCATAAACTAGTCAATTAGTGTCTAAATCATAATTTCCCCAGCTAATAATCCCGTTGAGGTTGATCTGCAGCTGACAGGTTCTATGCATGCACCTCATTTTTCTTGTCAGGGAATACTTTGAAGAATGTTTTCCCCTTGCATCAGAAAACCCTTATAAGCAGTCCATAAATCACATTTTTGCATGCATTTCCTAATTAAGCTGATTAGGGCTGTGGTGACTGAGTGAATTTGTGGTGACAATGAAAGATTTCAACTCGTCAAGTATGTTGCTGTCCAACAACAATGTAAGTGCTGATGGAAACAAGATTTTCTTTAGTATTTATTTATGTACTTTAACAAGATAGACACATATCAATCTACAAGAGGATACTGTAGGTATAAAACACTTCAAACCTCCTACTACTCCACCTGCCCTTTTAAGCACCAGCCAGAGCCTGTGTCTTCCCCACAGCCTGGGGCTTTCATCACTGTCTGAGATAATGGGAAAACCTGCCCCCCTACCTCCTCTCTCACCTCCTGCTCCTCTGCGGTCACCACATCTAAATATTGTTCTGTGATCTGGGTGAGAAAAAGGAAAACTAGGAGCACCCAGGTCTCGTAGACCCCGACAGAGACCTCCATAAAGCTGTGATTTATATCCACCCGGACAGAGTGCACACGAACCAGGGGTCATGTTTTCACGCCAAGTTTTTTTATTTTCCAACAGAGAGGGGGGGGGGAGGGGGGGTAGCAAGGGGACGGCAAATAGAATGAAGCCATGGGTCGTGTCTGGGCTGTGCAGACCAAACCGCAGCCAGGCAGGCCGAATGAGCCGTAGAGTGTTTGTCTAGCTGCAGGGTTCACAGCACCCAGTGGAAAGCCACCCACCTTGTTAGGGGACTGCCGGGCCAAGGCGTTTCAACCTTCACACTCCTGAACCACCACAAACGGATAACAGAGAGTGAGGTTGTCAGAAATTTGTACTTACTTTCTGAAAAGAAAGGGCAAACTAAGATGTCATGTGTCATTTCTGCAGTGTGGTCTTATCTAGTCAAGCTGCCAAATTGTAATTACTGAGATGTTTGGTTTGTTTTAAGAGACTGCTTGATAAAGCAAATGCCACATGTGCCAGCTATGCCAAGCACATGTGGCCAGCTACCCTAGCAGGCTCCATGACAGATTGTGTGTTTTGAAGAGGAAACTGTCATTTAGTTTACACACTGTCGCAAATATGATTCCCGCTGCCTCATGAAGGCAGGTGCTCCCATCTGTGGAGCCAAATAGCAGAAATTGGGCCAAGAGTTGAACTTAAAAGGAGGCATAAGTGTAGTAGTTGTTACTCAGTACTGTAGTAAAATAACCCCACTGCCATAACCTGTTACTAAAATAAACAAAAGACTTTAAGACCAAGAGTGTGGGTGGGGGCTGCGTGTGTCCACTTTATGCTTCGCCTGAACCTCTGCTTGGTGTTTGCGTGTGTGTGGCTTTAGAGTAGCAATACTGAGCACTTTTGCATCGACACACACACACACACAACCAAGGAGGCCTTGCAAAGCCCAGCTGAGCAAACATCCTTGGGTTTGCTCCCTGCCAAGGGAGGTCCTTCCCTGATACCTTCCCCTCCTTTTTGCCATCGAGGGACTGAGTGTAATTGGGATATGGTGAACCCCCCTTCCCCAACCGCACACCATACACTGGAGGCCTTCATCAACCAGTCCCCCTGCTTTGGCCAACACAATTCAGCCACACGTTTGATCTTTATATATACAGCTAGGTTGCTAGAATTCCTGCCTAACATTTTTAGCCTTGAAATCCTAAACCACTAAATGCAGCCTTGCTCTGGTTCTGGGCATTTGAGACTTTGTTGGCAAATGCAGAATTCCTAAAGAGGGTTTATTATGTTTTGGTCAAGGGACACACAAGTGATTTTTGTGTGTGTTCATACAGCTGTTTGATGGTGTTTAGTTTATACCTTGCAGATAATATGAAAACATCTTAGGTTCTTCTAGATACAAGTCTTAATGACCATAGAAATAAACTGCTTACGGAATTGTGTAAAAAGATTCCTCAAATGCCAAGATGTATGCTCCTCAGATTGTATTTAATGTTCATATTGTTTCACCATTCACCCACTGTATTTGTCACCTCCACTTCCAGAACGTAGTGTCTGAAGCAGCGCGGAAGAAAGAGCGGGACATGGTGACACGGGAGATAGAGAGGCTCCGCTCATCCATCCAGACAGTGTGCCGAAGCACCCTGCCTTTGGGAAAGATCATGGACTACATACAGGAGGACATGGACGCCATGCAGGCTGAACTGAACACCTGGCGGCGGGAGAACAAAGAGCACGCACAAGCCTTGCTGCAGGAGCAGAGGTGGGGTTGGCACATACACACTTTAACTTATGTGGTGACAGAAAGTAATATTATTTCATATCTGTCAAACCTCTACCTCTATTTGTTTTATCTCATATGTGCATGTAATGATTTTGCATATTAATATGGCATGTTTAGTCATACTTTGGTATCTTAAATTGAAAGTGGTGAGCAACTCTGAGGAGGCCGCTTGAGTGAGATTTCTTTACAGCTAATTGTTCTGTTATTGTATTTCCTGCTCACTGTGGAACATTTCTCCACCTATTTCTATATTATTGCATGTAAGCAAGTAATCATCCCTTCTGTGTTTTGTTTGCTGTGCTGCAGAGCGACAGACAGGGCAGTGGAGCCTCTTAAAGTGGAACTAACTGAGCTGGAGCAGCTGATCAAGGACCAGCAGGACAAGATTTGCGCCGTAAGGTCCAACATACTGAAGAATGAAGAGAAGATCCAGAAGATGGTGACTGGAATCAACTTCTCCTCCAGAACCTGAAGTGACGAGAAAAACAAGGTCTGCAAATAAAAACTTTCCTAAAAAATGCACTGAAGATCTAGGGATGGAAGTGTTTCTTGTTCAGAACAATGGCAAGACCATTTTCCTTGGAGATGGGACCAAATACTGCACTTTTAGGGTTTTTATCAGAAAAGGACATATGATGCTTTGGAGGTCTGACTCTATTCCAACATCTGCTGTGACAGACGTATAAATAAATGATGAAATAAAAAATATCTTCCTGCTTTGCACACTAACCTTAGCCCAGGTTTTACCCCTTTTCTGTAATTGTGCCTTTGTGGAATGAGCCAGTGCACAGCTCATGACTTGGAAGTTAGAGTAGATAGTTGTATTTAATGCCTGATGAGCTCATCCAGAGCCCTCTGTATTCCAAATTGAACAATAAGTAACATAAAAGTTTAATTTGCTGTACAATCAGCAAGCACTGGACCAACTTTTAAATCCTATGTCCTTCTTTTTTAAATAACCTTTTTAAAAAGTTCTTTAGAGTGTGGCACATGTTGATTCACTTTTTGTTTCTTTTCTGGTTGTGAGAACTTTGGACTTGGCCACTGTGGTACACAGGACGTGAAGTTAGACTTAAGTAGTGAGTGGGATTGTGATCTGGTTCTTTTGCTTTTTTCCATGCTGATTAATGCAGTAATTAAATATTATACAGTAGGAAAGTTCACATACATTTTCTAGGGCTTGCATAGAGAAATCTAGGACATGTGGGGCGTCCTGATGGCCTAATTGATTGACTGTGGTTTTAATTTGTCCTTGGACCTTTCACATCATACAGATCTTTTCTTTTTCTAATAATAAGCAACTGTTTCCTGTGCAGACAACAACCTTATCCCATCTTGTAAAGTTTATCTGTTTCACTCTTCCACCTTTTAAGCACCGCTGCACTTTGATAAGAGTGATTAAGAAAGGTACCTTCAAGTTGCTTAGAAAAAAGCTTTTTGGCAGCAAAGCAGTGTTATAATTATTTCTTCCGTCTCTTATACGTGTCTTATAAAACACAACATAGGCACACAGATTTAATGTACTTTCAGGGAAACGTAAGCAAATGTCCATTTTCCTTGTAGTGAGCATGCAGGATAGCTGCCATCATGGAGGTCCCTCCAGTCTACTGTAGGATTTGCCAAACTGTTTCTTTTTTGGGGATGGAGGCAATGTTTGGTCAGATGGTAACTTTTTGTTTGAACTTCCTATAATAAAAGAAATAGTAAGACAATATTTTACTAACTGCTTTTGTGACTTTAATAAATGTGATTTACAGATGTAGCTAGTATATGAAAATATGAAGCAATACTAGGCTGATAAATGCAGAAGGAGGCTGGTAGAGACATGAGAGTAACCACTGTCCCAGTTTGAATTATTTCTGATAGTCATCTCGCTGTAATGTGAGTGAAAATAACAAAACAAGAGCGGACTGGTCAGTCGTGAGCCCATGCATAGTGGCCTGTCTCACCCTGAAAATGCAGTTACCATATTTGAGTAATAGTACCAATGTAATTCATTTTACATTGCTGTTACTACTTATACAGGAGCAGTTGCTACTTCTGTCAGATTTGTCTCCCAGAAGATACACTGTCAGTGTCTACAGGAAGTTATAAAAGAACACTAGCTGTGACGTCCTGTTCAGATCGATGAATGTAATCCACGATTGTAAATAATGTTTTGTTTATTGTTTTTTTTTTTATAATGCCCGTTGTATCAAAATTAGTTATATACTAGAGAGCTAGACTCTATATTTTCTGGAAAGACCTCCAAAACATATACTTTCTGTCCAAACACAGTTTCCACTTTCATTGCCTCATCAGAATATTTGGTTACAGATAGGATATAGTTGGCACAACATCTGTGTTAAGTTCTGTGACATTACTAATGTCTTGGCCTAAAACTCTTGGTATTACAGAGCAGATCTTCGGCAATAGTGAAGAATAAATACAGTTAGAAATGGTAAATCTAGTAGAACGGACAGTGAGCAGAAATGTATAGCTTCTGACTGGTACATTTTATTTATTCAGAGTGTTGTTGACATGGGCTACAGGAAAAATAGGCAAAATTACACTTAATTACACTGCATCCATCTTTCAAAAAGGGTCACAATGCTTTTGTTTTTGTGGGAATAATATCTATATTAATGCTTTTCATCTGACTGAACTTTTTGAGAGCTATTTGCTATGAGGATTCAGTCAAAGTGTACTCTCATTTAGTCTGATTTCACTCTATTTTCATATCAGTATTATATTTAGTCCATCAAATATACTATTGAAAAGTCATATTTTAAAATAATAAAAGCAAAAACTCCTGGAAACGTGAGAACCTGCATGTTCATATGTCTTGACATGAAAGGACTATTCACACTGTAAACTATTTGTATCATATCCTCTGTTTCTTTTAAAACTGTACATTATGTATATGTGGAGACTGTATCATAGTTCAAATAATTCTATAATTTTGTAGTGGAGTGAAATAAATGGTTACATTGCAATAAATATTTGTCTCCTGTTCTCGTTTTTTAAAGACTCCGTGGAGAGTAGTTACTACTGCTGAGAGCTGTGTTAGGAGAAAACTACAGGCTCAAAGTCAAGTTAGCCTTATAATGGAAACTTAATGAGAGAGTCTGGATTGTTCGTGTTACATTATGAGTGAAATGATAAATGACCCTGGTTTGTGATTTTGACGAGTTCATGTGAAGTCCTTGTGGCGTCTGGCACGGCCAAGTCACACTCAACGAGACTTGTTTCTTTTGAAGCCCAGTCCGACATGACAGAAGTAAAACATTTATCTTTCTTTTTAAGACCCTCAAGTAACATTAACAGCAACTTTTCTCTGGCAAGCCACAAAACAGCTGCAACACACACAAAGCTTATTGGGAAGGAGCCTTTTTAACAGCTATTAAGCAAGATTTGGACGGAGCATTTGTGATGCAAGTCGGAGATTTAACTGAAGGCCCCTTGCAGAAGGAACGGACACCTGCTTTCAGCAAAGACGCTGGCCCCAGTCTCAACAGGTGGATTAAAACCAGCACAGTCCGAGGAAAGGACAGCTCCATTGTCCATCTGCGTTTCCTTTTTAACTGTGGGGTGCCTCAAAGAAGAAGTTAGACCTAACTCCCTCTTTACTATTAAAAAAAGCCTCTGTTGATTTTTCTCTTTGAATGTGACAATGGACCATGCTGCTAATGACTGACTACACCTTTCACTTCACCTTTGTTGCCTTTAGTTACCCACTAATCCTTATGTTAGGCTAACTAAAAGGCCCAATCACTTTCACTTTTTAAACTTAAATCTTGAGCGTTAACTACACTTTGTGTGGATAAAACACGTGGCCAGGGTCTGGAGTGGCCGAATAACCTGACAAATCGGACTATTTGTTATGCCCTGCTTTAATTAAATTACTATTGAATGGTTGCAGTCAGTGGCATGAGCTGCGTACTATGTTCCCAAGTCGAGTGATAGTGGGGGTTTGTATCTGCAAATCACTGCTAGCTGAACTGGAATCAGTTCATAAATGTAATTGAATCAATACATTGAATTGTCTTTAAATGTTCTTGTCATAACAGAGCTGGAAGGCTGTAAGCAACCTGTCCACTTAAGGGGACACATGGCACTGTTGACCTGTCTATTTATTTTTAGAGCACCACCAGGGCCTCTGTCGAAGGTTCATCTGTCATTAAGCAGCACAGAGCCATGGCTGCGTGCCTCCCTGGTGTATGTTACCCACCCTTTACTGTAGGTGTTCATTTTACAGTTACCCAGGCTGCCTACAGTATGTGCAACCAATGGTAATCCCCCTGAACATTAACGTGACATAAATATACAGTATGAAGCTGTAAGAGTTTATAAGTCCAAACTCCTTTCCTTGGATCGTGAGCCCTTTTATTAACTCTTTGACCTTTAAAATGACCTTGGGCTTACTTCATAACACTCCTACATATAAAAACACATTATAATGTGCCTCAGACTTAAAATAGATATGTTGGAGTGCAACAGTTTTTTAATATTCCAGTGTTTTTTCAAGCAGAATTTAGGATCTGTATCAGTATTAAATTTATAATGTAATAATATAATATCCTCCTACTTTATGTTATTATGACATAACTATGTCCTTTATGTGTTACATTCTCCAATTTTGGGTGAATTATCTACAACGTTTAGAGTCACTGTATTTAATTTTGACATTTTAAGCCAATAAATAATAATAAAGGACTAAGTATTTCCACTTGTATTCCTGGTAGTGTGAGAAGGTTTTAAAAGTTGTGGATTCAAGCTGTCTGAGGGGCAGGGAAAATGTTTTATGGCAAATCGGTTCCAAACCAGTGCCTGAAATGGGCCAGTACTCACTAGTATTGAGTACCGGCACTTCTGATTTCTGTCCACATATGTACCCTTACTTCTAATTGAATAAGGCCACCTCTGGTGAGCATGGCCGTACTCTCCAGAGGTCACCAAGGTCTTGACCTCAGTATTTTTATTTTTTCCAAGGCGTATACAATAAAAGTTGTATAATAATTGCCTAAAATAACTTTGCTCTGCTCCTGCATAAGCCCCAAATGCCCCTAGAAAGTTCTGTTATTGGGCCTCAGTATGTCTAAAACCCTGTGTAGAGCAATTCTGGTGAGGTTGCCTGCGTCACTGAGTCTCCATGTAAACACATATAAAAGCAGCACTGAAAATGTCCTTGTTAAAAGGAATTAGGGTTAGGGTTATGTAGTGTTTTGGTTTAAGATTAAACACAGGGAACTAATTATTGAACCATTTAGAGGCACATAGAAGCCAACACAGAGGGCAGTTTATCATGTTTTTCCACTGGAAGGGCACCACAGAGGACATTGTGTTTGTTTTTTTATATGTATTATTATTTTTCTATTATTATTATTTTTACCTGAGTATTTAAACATTTATAATTAGTTTGACAGCGTTTTCTAAGGTGTTAAAAACAGTTTTTATCCCGTTAAAAAGGTCATGTTTTCACACTGCTTCGGGCATTTTAAAGCGTCGTTTCCCCTTTAAATCCGCCCAGCTGAGCGCAGCCAGGAAGTAGGCAGTGAAGTGAGCACACTCCGTCATCAACACAGTCACGTTTGTTTATTTTGATGTCTCTTGTTTGATTCACATCGTTGTCTTTCCTGTGTTTTTTTTGGAGGGGGGAACCCGTGTCGGTCTACTGCCGAAGCCCTAAGTTTCAGGTTGACGCTGTGACATTTCAGGAGCATGGCCGACGGTCCAGAAGCTGATGTGGACGACCCACCCAGTGTTAACTTCCCACCGCTCATCACTGTCTCCGATCTGCCCGGTGCCACCGCTGCAGGTAACCATGGCTGACTGGACGGTGATGATTCATCAGTCCTGTCAGGGGCAGCATGCATTGTCCATGTGCAGTGTGTGTACAGGGACAGCAGATACAATAACAGGCTGCAATGAGCTTGGCTACAATAATACAGATGTGCTGTTGCAGAGGGGGACTCCTGTGTGATAAGGTGTGGCCCTTGCATTTAGTAAATATCTATAGTGTGTTTGGAATGACAGAGGAATATGAAACAGTTACAGTCTTGTCAACACTGCAGCTGCATCATTTTTTGTTGTCATTGCATATAAATGAGAAATTAAAGAGGATTATTAGGACAATAGATTTACCATTAGAGCTCATATTCATGTTTACTACAAATGCTGGACACTAATATTAACACCTACACAATAAAATGCAATTTAACCACTGGTGGAGGAAGTATTTAGATATTTTTCTTAAGTAAGAGTATTAATATCACACTGAAAATGTTGCAAGAAAATGTTCTGCATTGAAAATGTTACTTAAAGGAACAGGTAGCCTATAATCAGGGAGAAGTACTTTATGTACTTGATAAGGATTTAGAAGTAAAAGTACTCAATTCAGAAATATGTCTCCTTTGTCTGTTACTTACTGTAGTATCATTAGATCATAATTATTCGTGAATTAATGTGTCAACAGGATTTTACTTTTAACTTGTATAGGACTGCAACTGATAATTATTTTCCTTATAGATTAATCTGATGATTATTTTCACCATTAAAGGTCCAGTCAGTGTGTAACATGAATAGTATATAATATTTATAGGTATGTTTTCATTAGTGTGTAATTAAAATAGAAAATGTTGCGTTTTCATTACCTTAGAATGAGCTGTTTTTATCTACAGAGTCCTATCCCACCATGTTGAACCGACATACAGTATTTCTACAGAACAGACAAATCAAACACTGGCTTTAGATAGGAACTTTGGTGTTTTTCCATGGGTTTTGTGGCAGTGTTCAGTTGTTTGCAATCTGCGACTTCACCACTACACATGAAATCCTACACACTGGTTATTTAATCGATTGAAAAATAGTGATAAATGCCAATCTCAACTTTTTAGAGCTCAAACTGCCCCCCTCACAGTGCTTGTTTTGGCCAACCAATAGTACAGAAGTCATAAACACATTTTCATATTTGTGAAGCTGGCCTGGAACCATAATATGGTATAACTATAGAAATTGTCAGCTAACTGATTAATCATTTCGCCATCATTTCAGCAGTATGTATTTACAATGATGGGTAGTTTAATTTTTTTTAACAAAAAAAGCTGTTTGTTTTGTATGCAAAAATCTTAATCTGTAAAGTAACTTGTAATTAAAGCTGTCAGACAAATGTAGTGGAGTGAAAAGGTCAACATTTCCCTGTAATGTAGTGGAGTAGAAGTAGAAAGTTACATGAAAAGATAACACTCAAGTAAAGTACAAATCTGAATGTAAGTCCAGTGTTTGAGTAAACATACTTAGTTACATTACACCACTGCATTTAACACTATAACCCTGCAATAAGAAGCTTGTGTTAAATGTCTAACAGAGTGTCAGAGAGGTCTTGATTCAGTTCTATGGTGTCTTTGTTACTGTGTACTGTAAATATTGGGTCCCATTGGAGCCCAGGCAACCACCAGCTGTCCACAAGAGTTTCAGAGGCTCTCCAGAAACATGAGTAATTTTAAAACAGAATGATTCTTCTTACATTCAGCAGGGACACTTGTACACTTACGTAACAAAATAATATGCAGTGAGAAAAAGCTTTCTCAAATGCAGGATTCGCTTTCTTGGACATCTGTGCTAAGGGAGCTAAAAAATCAATTATGCAAGCAGAGCATACATCAGCTTTTTTTTTTTATATAAAGATATGATACTGCTTTGTAGACTGGTTATGAATTGCACAACAAGCCATAGTTTAACAGTTCATTATCTGTGTGTCCTCACCAGGCCGCAACCTAAAGGAATGGCTCCAGGAGCAGTTCTGCGACAAACCTCTGGAGCAGGACGACATGAGGCTGCACAATGCAGCCTACGTCGGAGATATGGACACACTGAGGAACCTGCTGCAGGAAGACAGCTTCAAGCGGTGGGAGGGAGTAATAATATTAATATTATAATATTTTATTTGAGTGTATCATGTAAGGATACGTTATTGTGTGTTTCAGTTCTGCTGTATGTCTGATATATTGGATTATTGGAGAGGCCTAATGTGTCAGACAAAATGGGGTTTATGAAAAGTTATTTCACACATGACTGCATTTATAGCAACTGTACTTCTGACACAAAAAAATGTCCTTTTTTTTGCCATTTTTGTTGCCACAAACTCTTGTGTGCGCCATCTTACTGCAGAACTGGCAGCTTTTGTCCAGAATGTTCAAGTGTGGCACTAAGTGGATTGTGGTTTCTGTGCTGTGTGAGTTTCTTTGATAGGTCTGAGTAACAGCCTGAGAGACACACATGCTGTACAGAATATGTTCATACACATTTCAACATTTGCAACAACATGTATGTCATGGTTTACAGTTGTGAAACAAACACTTCACTAGGGTTATTTGCACACTGTCCATGCTGAAACTGAGCCAGGCGGGACCATTGCAGAGTACTCACTCATTTAACCCCAATCCCACAGTGTGTTAGGGATGCATGCAGCACTTATAATTGCTTCCATTCTCCACACCAAGCCAATGCTGTTGTTCAATAAAATGTGTTTTACTTCATTGGGTTTGCCCTGCCCAACTTGGCAGAGGCAGTAGCAGGTAGATGTGGTAAATATTTTATTTGTAAAGTACAACAATTATATTTTTAGTTTTTTGTTTGCAGATGTGTCAAATCCAGTGTGTTGGCTATATTTATTATGTTAGGACACTGCTGATATCCACTCCCTTCTTTCTCTGGGTGCCAGGCGTATTAATGAGAAGTCTGTGTGGTGTTGTGGATGTCTGCCTTGTACCCCTCTGCGGATCGCGGCCACAGCAGGACACGCTACCTGCGTGGCCTATCTGATCGGCCAGGGAGCCGAGGTGGACCTAGTCGATGTAAAAGGTCAAACAGCCCTCTACGTAGCTGTGGTTAACGGTCACCTGGACTGTGTCCGGATCCTCCTCGAAGCCGGAGCCGATCCCAACGGAAGTCGGCACCACCGCAGCACCCCTCTGTACCATGCTGCTCGAGTGGGAAGGCTTGACATACTGCAGGAGCTCATCAGGTGAAGTTTGGAGAGGATCGGTCTAACACCTGGCTTTTCTCATTTCTCATATACAGTTTGTATCTTCACACAGTATACTTGCAAAAAGATTTGTTTTATCTCTTTCACTACTGAAAAGTTGTGACAGGTCTTACTGAGAAAGGTGACCCTCTCCATGCCAAACAGTCAGTCAGTCAGCTTTCTTCTTTTTTTCATTACAATATTGGTTTTATTTTTTGTTTACGCGGTGGATTGTCTCAAGGGTCAGTTTTTTTGATCTACTGCTAGCTGTGTGGTGCAACGTGTTCCACTGCTTCAGGCAGCAGTTGGGTTATTTCCTCGCTTACAAAAAAACGTCTTCTTTCATCTTTCCCAGAATGCATGAAAACAAATCTTTTAAATCATAGGGTCCGACCAGTCAACAACAGCAGACCACACGGGACAGGAGTCACATTGACACATGTATATTTAACAAGACAATAACAAGAGGACTTAAAGGGCAAACATTTTCAGATTTACCCACAAATGTTAAATCTGGACACACACCTTTTTTTATTTTCTCTGCAATCAACCAATATATGTGTTTTCTTTAGAGATCAAGGTTTCAACTCTATCCATGGTTCCCTCTGTCCAGGTTCAATGCCGATGTAGACATGGACCACCAGCTGGGTCCCCGGCTCCTCTTAAGTGCTCGCACCCTCAACACTCTGGTGGTGTGTCCTCTCTACATCAGCGCTGCCTACCACCACCTGCACTGTTTCCGGCTGCTGCTCCAGGCCGGCGCTCAGCCTGATTTCAACTACACAGGGCCTGTCTGCCAAGAGGCTCTTACCCGCGGCCTGGCCTCCTGCCTGCTGGATGCTGTGCTTCGACATGGATGTGAGGTGGCTTTCATCCACCTGCTGCTAGACCACGGGGCCAACCCAGTTCTCGTGCCCTGGGACGAATCAGAGCTGGAGGCTCCTAATCGGAGGAAGGTGGATCCAGAGGCGCTCAAGGCCTTCCTGGAGGCGAGGAGTGAGTAAAATCTGTAAATGTAAATGATAGTTATTTGTGGTAGCCTCTTAACCACCCAATAACTTCTCCTTTGTTACAAACTATACACTATGCAGTATAGAATTCAAATGAATTTATAAAGGGTTCATTTGCAAAAACATATCTCAGTGTTAATTTATTCTCCTAAATCATATTTGTTTGACCACTCAAGGGTATATCAATCAAACTGATTCATTTTAAGAATGCTATGTATATGTTTTGCAAATTAACTCTTCATATGCAGTTTTCAAAATAGGCAGTTGCCTTGATTGTCTATACAAAATGTTGAATCCTGCCAACAGTACCCCACTTCTGAGCCCCTGTGAGGAGGAAATAATCTCTCTTATGTGTTATAATAATCATTTAATTCCATGCAGGTGCTTTGGTGTCAGGGTCCTGCTGTTGTTCATGTTAGCTCACTGTCACCCTGTCATGTCTTACTGGGACACCTGAATACATCCGAGCCATTGTTAATGTTATCAGTAACACCTGTGCTTGACCTAAAATAACAAGTCAAAATGTCTGCTGTGAAAAAGGCCCGTATGGCACATCAACAGTAGTTGTTCAAAGAAGGCCGGCGTTACTTGTTGCCTTATCCAGTTTTTTGCCATTTGGTTCAAGGATTTCAGCTCACAAATGTTCATAATAAAGTTGGGACATAACTCCCTTTACGGCATCCTTTATTGCATCATAGGCACCTCTTAATGCATGTTAGAATTACACTTACATTTTGTCTCACCATCTGTTGACAGCTCAGACCATAAAAGCGAAAGGCTGACAGGATTAATACCATAACTGGCAAAGAAAGGTTCACATTGAGTTAATTGAGGGATAATATGGAAATAAACGGTACCCTTTCATCTTTTTAATTTCAATTTAATTTAATTTGTATAATGCCAAATTATGCACTATACAGGCCACTTTTCATATAAAGATGGTATTTAGATGCCCAACAATTCCCACTGTGAGTAAGCGGTTGGATGTTTCATGGTTTTCCTGAATCTGTAGTATGGTTCTGCTGCAGCTGCCTTTGCTCTCTCTCCTCTCAGGATGCCCTCGTAGGCTGACGCACCTGTGTCGCATCAGGATCCGCAGATCGATGGGCAAAAATCGCCTCCAACATATACCCTCCTTACCGCTGCCACAACCCATCAAGAACTTCCTGCTTCACCAAAACTGACAACAGTCCACCTTCCGTCTTTCCGCAGAGGTTCATCCAACCCAAACCTCACTCAATCCCAACACCAATCTCCAGGATAGAGCATTTTGTTAAACCAATTTGCTAATTGCTTATTAATTTCTAATAATAAACAGTTAATTATCTATCTCTTTTTCAAACATTTTCGGGGTTAAACAGTTATGTATTAATCCTATCTTCCAATCACTGTAATAATTTATTGAAATGTGTTATTAACTTATCAGAGAAGCTTTAGTGTGTCGTGAATGTTTGATTTGTGACTTCCCATATCACTGGGTTGTGTTCTGGTTCAGTAACACTTTTTAGAATGTCATTTGGGGCTGAAGCAATGACTTAATCATGCCACGTATTAAGTATCCTGTTCAGAGGCAGAGGAACATTATCCAGAACCCGCTCTTTGAATTGCTCATTTATCTGTTTTATGTAAACTTGGATTTTAGGCCTTTTACTAACTCTCGGCTAGAGTGAATGCAGAGTGCAGAAATCTTTATCCCTTACATTATAAGTGATCATTAGTGTGAAGTGGAAGGATAAAAAAAGTGCCCTAGATTTGATTTGTATTCTAGTTCTGCTTCTTCTGATGTGTTAAGCACTTTAATTTGGCCGGCACTGTAAGGGTTGGACTGTGGGTTAGCAAACTACTAACACTGTCGTTCTGTGTTTACATTTCTTTTTAGTCATAGATTCTTCTTTAACCGTATGCCTTAACATTGAGTTTTGGAAAGTGGCTTCCAGGATTGATTTGACTAAAAGTAGTGAAGATAAGATTCTAGATGTTTTTAGGGAGGAAAAATGAACAAAAGCTTAAAATGAGCAATTTAAGGTCCTGGATCTGAACTGAAACTCTGGTAGCAGGAAAAAAGCTAAAATTGTGGGTGTAATGTACATGTTAATATCAAAAACTATGAAGGAGACTTTGCAAAGTTTAAACATATGTATTAATACTCTCTGTGAATGAAATGTATTTATGATTTACACAATTACCCAGAAAATTGCCTTTTTGTATTGCACTTAGTGTCTACTGTCTGTTGCAGAGCTTTGTTTTGTTTCTCATCCATTTTTACTGCTCAACATGAAATGTCAGTGTATTTTGCTTTGTATATCTCATCTTTATTTGCATACAGTAAATGTACAATAATTCTGTATTCTTTCCTGTATTTTTTTATCATCTCAAACTATATGGAAGGGCTTCCACATCACCACAAAGCAGGACGGTCCTTCAAAAGTTAGATCACTTTCCATGTTTCCTGCTCTGTTAGCCATCTCTTTCAGTGACCATGAGAGAATTATTCCTTCTCCCTCCTCACAACCCCTTCCAACATCTGTTCTAGTCCAAATGATCTGAGCCAATGTCATGGGCAGATCTCTGGAGTTTAGGTTTGGTTAAATCTAATGAAAGAAAATCACCCCTCTGTCAATATCAGGGCAACGCAACCCACAAATGGTGTGGGCTTTTGATCCAGCAGAGCTTCAGCTCACTATTAGTTAATCAGCTCCTCTCTGGGAAATTCCCCTCATATACAGTACATTATGAATCATTTTTACAGCTTCATACCCAGCGGAAGAAGTGATGTTTGCTGCCACTGGAGCAACATGTAATCTGCCATTGGTTCTAGGATTAAATTGTACCTGAGCTATTTTTCCTTTTTTTAAAAATGTGCCTTTTAATGTCTAAAAAAAACAGAAAGGGTGAAGGCAAGTGGATTGCCGCTGTTTAGATACTGAAGAAAAGCTGTTCAGGACCTTAAGATCAAGAACCTTTAAGAAAACTAAGTCTTTCAGTCATTATACAGTGGGTACTCAACATGTAGTATGGCCACATGGTCTAATAATACACTTTTTAAACCAGCTGATATGGAGCCATGATCTCTATCTCTTTATTCTCTTATGCCTGCAGCCTTGTTCTCTAATTCTCTCTCTTGTCTTGAAACTTGTGATGTTTTCCAGAGTGAGTAATGCAGTTTAATCCAAGGGTGATAGAGCTCTGGATAGGGACCTTTGTTATTGTTTTGAAGCTGTTAAATGAGTCAAGATGTCATGAAGTTTGAGAAAACCACAATTTGGTGACAACCCAACTTGCCCCGTGGAAAATGCAGAGCCTGGGAACCCCGAGTGGAAGCAGCAGGGAGCACAGGGGCCGAGGGAGAAGTGGGCTCTCGGTCCAAAAAGTTCTGTTAAAAACTCAAGAAGACAGACTGGGTTGCTATCCGAAAAGGCCTTTGGGGGAGTTAAAGATTTCATCCAAACAAGTTTCAGGGGATGATTCTGTTTTCAGAGTAGAAAAGCTTTCGAAACAGTATTTAGGCTCATCATTAACTTATTTAAAATGTTTGACAATTTAATAACAAAAACATTGTGCTTGGAAGCTGTGATGGAAAGTAAATTTACTCTGGACTTTATACTTCTACTCCTCTACATCTCAGAGGCAAATATTCCACTTTGTACTCCACTACATTTGTCTGACAGCTTTACTTTACAGTACCTTCAAATCTGTTAATTTGACTTTTTCTGATAAACTGAAGGAATGATAAGGATAAAGGAGTGCTGAGAAGATTCTCCTGATACTTTAGCTAACTAAGCTATTCAACCCCCTTGTATTAGCTGGAAAGTTCATTGGAACCTAGAGCTGGAACCTGTTTTTCTCATGAAAAATCTACTTTTAATTGATACGCAGCTCTCACAGGACATGATGCCTTGCTGTAGACGCCTTTACACAACAGTATATGAAGTAGCTAAAATTAGCATAACCTTAGACATCTACAGCAATAAAATACAACATATGCATTAATGCACCAGTAATATTAATCCAAAAACATCATATATAATAGTAAAACACTGATGCAGAACATTTTTCTGCAGAGAGAGTACTTTTACTTTTGACACTTTAAGTAAATTAACTGACAATACTTAGATACTTATACTTAAGTAAGGTTTTGAATGCAATGTTTGTATTTGTTGTGGAGTATTTTTACTACAGTACTTTTACTTCAGTAAAAGGATCTGAATACTTCTTCCACCTCTGCTTGGAAGAGACTAGTTTGTGCGCAAAAATGCACAACTGTCACACAAGGTCTCTAGATGGCACTGTCTTCCTTTGAAGCATGGCAGACACCTCGATGTCTCCCAGTATCTCTCTTTCCCCTCGTTTCTCTTTTTTCCCATCTTTGCCTTGGTTTCTCTTTCTCTCCTTTACCTCTTCTTTTCTTTCTTTCCCTTTTCTCGCTGTCTATCCCTTTTCAACAGATGATTCAGCTATGGACCTTAGCATGTGTCCTCAAGAGCCTCATCATGTCAAGTCTCTCATTAACAGAACTCACACACAGAGACAGAGAATGAGCCCATTTGCACCGGTGCAGAGTGAAGCAGAGATGGGACAGTTTGGTGTACCACTATCTTCCTGTGGGGAGTTTCCATTGCGAGTGACTTCTCTTTCAAGTCAAACTTATTTTATGTTACAATTTATTTAGGAAGACACTCTGCTATGGTCACCATTAATTAGAGAGTTATTAGAGAGGTTTTACATGAAGAGCTTTATTCCAAAGTGAGATATCAAAGCAACTCTTAAAAAAAATTGAAGACACATTACACTTACTCCTCTTTTGAAGACTAAATGCCAGACATCAGGAACTTATTTTATATTGGTGATTGGCTTTGTACATGAAAATGTCAAATCATGATCAGCATTAACAGTATTTAAACACAGACAGTGTTTTACTTTGGTCAGGCCGCTGCAACAAAAGAGAAACAGAGACGGTAAACGGTTTATTTCTTTAGAAAATCACAGTGAGCCTGGAAAAGCTGAATGATGTTGTTCATTCCTAAGTTTATTTGTACCACAAACTGCAATCAAAATCTCAACAGCCTCTGCTAATATCACCGCAGCGTTCCGCTTCAACTGGGGACCAGCATGCAAAGGGATGTTAAAAGCAGTGCAGCTCGCTTCATGAGGCGACCACAGCTTTTAGACGTGGATTAAAGGTTGTTTCCATGGATCTGGTGTTTTCATATAAAATACTGTTAGTGTGTGTGTGCACATGAATATGTTAGCGGTGTTTGCTTAACAAATGTAGACCCTCTTTGTGTACGAGAGGGAGAGAGAGTAAAATTTGTTTGTTTGGATCAAAACTCACCTGTAAGTTGTTAAGTAGCTCCACCACAGCTACTTTGTGTCTACCTCTTTATCAGGAGGCCTGTTCTCCTGCACTTGCACTGGCGAGTAGCCTGTTTGGTAATTGCCACGCGCTTTAATTTGAATGATCTCATTCCTCAGGCGCTCCGGAACTCTTAGTTTCCTTCAATGACCACATCAGTGTTTACTCCTGCCACACACACACACACACACACACACACACACAAACACACACAGACACACACAAGCACACAGGTATTCTGACCCAGTGCAGTCGAGATGTATCGAGCTTCACCACACAGCAAGAGCAGTGGAATTTGTCAAAACATAATGCAGTTTAACGTGACTCACAGGACATGAAAATGAGTTTGTCATTTAATGGTCCAAGAAAAACGGCCTTTTTCCGTTTCAGCTCATGTCAGATCAATTGAACAGGAAAGCCTGGGTGTGGATGAATGAGTCTGAAAATATTGATAATTTTTCATGTGTGTGTCATACTGTAACCCAGCACATGTGGATTACAACTGCACGTCCGTAAGCACTTTTCTTCTATTAAGGCCGTCTTGCTCTATAAACCACTCAATCAGTGTGTAGCACAACACACACAGGGAATTCCTTTAGCTTTATTGATATAATTAAGGAGTATATGGTTGGAAATATTGAAAGAATTTTAACTTATAAAAGTGTGTTTTAATTAGAAACCTCAGAGGGGCTTAATGAGTCTTAGTTTGACTGTTTTCCAAAGGAGCCCCGGTAGTCATGAAATGTGGCAAGGGCAGGAAGGATGTAAAGTGATTGCTTCTGTAATTACTGTCACAGTCTGTAACTTTGCTCTTACAGTACACTTAATTAGTTCCCTCTCATTTGAGAGATGTTTCATTATTGCGTGTGTACAGCAGCTTTTCTCGTACGGTCTGACATTCAAAAACAATGAAGCTGTAGAAACTGAGAGAAGTTTAAACAGGACAAAAAAACAGCACATTGCATTAAACTTGTATTACCATATTCACTGATTAGCGGTGACGATGGGAAATGAGCTGGCGGACTGTGAGCCTGGTGTGGAAAACAGACACATTATGATTGTCTGGTTCTGTTCTTGCTGTCGTGTTAAAATATTTCACTTTAGGTATTGCTAATTAGGCTTCATGAAGCATCATCAGGTCATTATGAGCAGAGCAATGTTCACTCTAATAAGAGCTTGATGAAAAATGTGCAGGTTCAACACCTGAAAAAGTCAATCTATGCTTATGAAGTGTGCATTATTTAGTCATGCTAGCGGATTATGGATCTAAAGTAATGACCTTCCTATTAGCCTCAGCTGTACTTTGTGTTTAGTGCCAATTAGCTACTGTTACCTTGTTAAAATGCTAAACTAAAATGGTTAACATTGCAAATCTGTTAGACATAGGCATGTTAGCATGCTGATATTAGTGCCTCACAACCTCAGTACAGTCTCACAGGAGCACTAGCAGTTTAGACTCTGACTCGATGAACCTGTTAGCTACCTAAATGCTGTCCTCCCATTTACAATGGAAAGGAACATGAAAAGTTGACTGGTGGTTGTTGCACGACATGTCAAAACAAAAAGTTTTGGGAACAAACTGTCTTTTTTGTTCGGAACTGACATTATGCTGTGTATCTGCATTTATGAGCCTGGGGATCAGTTAATGGCAGCATGACAATGTCCATTACACTAAACTACCCATGTTTAATTACTTCCGTAGAGCCGGACCGCTCATGGGAAGGATTTTCCGCCACAGAGAAGATCCCGTGGTTAGGAGCAGGAGGGGGTGACTTGGATGGGGAACAAAGCTATAGAACTTTCGTGGACAGTAGGGTTGGAGGACTGTGGGCCTCCTCCTCTTCTTCCTCCTTCTTGTCTCCCTCACAAAAGGAACCAGGAACCATTGGGCAGCCTCCCAAACCGCTGCCTGACAACAACATGGGCAAAAAGAAACCCCAGTTAAACAGCAGAGGAGAGAAGAGGAAGAGAGTCATTCGGTGGCCACCACTGTGGGAATGTTGTAAACTGTGCTTTCCTGAGGCCTTGGGAATCCCACACCAGAGCTGGAACCTGCGGGCATGGAAAACGGGGTCTGCCTCCCCCGAGAGGGGAGATGTCAGATGCAGAATAACATCACTTGATCACTTGGAGTGTGGGATGCTGGCAGTGACGCACTTTCTCTACTGTGTGTCAGGTTGGCAGTTTGACAGAACAGAAAATATATAAATATTACAATACTGAAGACAAAAGGTTTGTTGAATGAGGTACAGAGGCACTCTCCACTAAATCGGCTGCTGTACTCTACACTTTTAGGACTTTGGGATAAAATAAATTGCAATTTCAGTAATAAAAACATCTATTTTTTGTCTATAAGTACAAGGAGGTTTCTATCAGTTTATTTTCACACTTAGACACAAAGCTAGATTACCAAGACACAGTGGGCAACTGCCCAGAGGTCCAAGACTTTTAGGGGCTCTGAAGACCCCAGATTCATGGTGTGGCAAATAATTGTGGCTAGTTGTGGTAGTTGTGGCTATCTGGTCCGTTGCAAATTTATTTGTAATATGCAGAAAAGGCATAATGTATAAACTGAAATCATAAGGCCCTTTCTTATGTAGGAGCCTTGTTTCAAAATGTAGTTTTAATACCATTATTGTTTCTGTTGATATTTTGTTCATACGGTGTGTATTCCTAAATACATTTTTGTTTAATCAAACAACCACAACTTACACATATTAAACCTGGTGGCCTGCTGTAGCCTCCTTATAGCTTAATCTTATGATCCGCCTCCTCAATCTCTCAAGAGCTTTGTGTCTTTTGCGGTTCTTAGTCTTCGTGGTCTCAAAGCGATGTTCAGACAGTCTCTTCTCAAGGGCACCCATCGTGTGTGTGCATGAAAAATAGCAGAAATAGTTGTGTAAAGCCTGAAGGCACTATTGCAACAACAATCGTGCAACTTTATTGCATGACACACTGTGCAGGATGCTCACAACAAGAATATACCACAAATAACATCATCATCATTATATTGGAAATAATAAGCGCCGATCATAGCGTAAACAAATAACCTGGTAAAACTGATATCCCCATGACTGTTCACTTTAAAATAGGAAGCCCTCAAAACATTTTTTATTATTGTAGTGGAGGGGCCAATACATACTGGAGAGAATTGATTGAATTTTTAAATGAAAAGCTATTAAAAACAAAAAAACTAATTTCAGAATCCAAATAAGAATAGTGAAGGACATGCTGATGCATAAATAGAGGCCTGAATACAGTATGCATGTTTGTCCCTACAGGTTCAGCTGCGAGGCCACAGTGGAACACCACATCAAATCGACCATTTCCTCCACTGATAAGCAGCTTTCCAGATCTGCTAGAAACAGCAAGAAGAGTTAAAAAAGACGTTCAGGGAAATGGTCTTGGCAACAGTAAAACTGAGCTCTACACACTTCAGAAAATAAGCCCTTTGCTCCGTCACTGAAACATAAAATCTGGTTTTACTTAGATAATTTAAACATTCTTCATACGGTGTGAGATATTTTTACTTGTTTCCAGCGCACACATCACTGTTTTGTGAACTTCCCTGAAGCAAATGACAGTTTCTTGAACGGTAGAATTTGTCAGATCAAGCCACTGGTTAATGTATAATAACACATTGTCAAGGGAGTGGAGGAGGAGCCACTTCTGTAATGTGGCACATACAGTATAACTGCTGTGTTTATATGCGTGTTTATATGCGTGTGTGTGTGTGTGTGTGTGTTTGTACTGTAATCCCAAAAAACAATGAAGAGTAATACACAGCCACAAGCTCAAACACACAACTCCATTTAGTATCTCAAGAGTTCTTTCTTTTTAATTCCTTATTCCAAAGTCATTCTAAATATTTATAAAAAACTTAATTATTACAGATGTACAATTACATAGGATGAAAACACTTGCAGGAAACTAAATGACAATGGCATTACTAATTATGGAATATACTAGAAAACTGAATCCGTATTGTTTGAATTCTGCAGACATTGCTGCACAATAATTACCCTGACTTATAATGCAGATTGCAGTAACAAGGTCTTGATCCATTCTGGCAGTGTTCAGGACTTGATACAGATACATGATGATATAATGTGTAATGGGAATAAAGAGTGTAGGCTGGGATGAGTGCAGCATTGCGTGACCGTGAAGCCAACATCCTGTCCTCAGTGAATTCCATGGAGGAGTGTGCGGCTCCTTTGGTTTCCGATGCTTTTTCTAGAGTCCCTGCGAACTGGGAATGAGTGTATATGTGTGTGTGTGTGTTTGCGTGGAGACTTGATTTACGTTTCTAGAAGTCATCTTTTGCATTGTAACATTCCATTGAGACTAAAGTGAGAGGATATTTTAGTGTTCACACACACAAGTGAAGGCAGGGGCAGCTTTTTCACTGATACACAGGAGGTGATGTAACTGTACCCGTTTTGGATCTGATGTTATAGCAAAGGTGGGTAAAAGCAAGGCATACAGTCCTGCCCATCAAAGGTAACACGTCCAAAAAACTAGAAAATTTCAGTCAGCTATATTAAACTCCAGTGCTTATTGAAATCACTATTAAAAATACAGTGATGGATGCATATTGGAGAGAGGTTTATAGCACTGATAAATTAATATCTGCCAGGTGGCTGAATTCCATTTAGCTGCTTCAGTTTCAGGGTCCTGGTATAGTCCCTTTTTACAGCATTTTATATTCAATAATGGTTCTGTTCTATTAAGCCTCTCCAGTAGGCACATGCAATACCAAACCCTGAAACTGGCTTAGTAACACCTGTGCTTCCCCTGCTTTGAGTAAATTAATCTTTTTTTTTTTTTTTAAAGTTTTACCTTCCCTGTAATAATTTTGCATGGTTTATAAAAATAATTGTATTGAGTAGTAGCTCATGTGAATGCAATTAAAGAAGCTTCTATTATGACTCAGTATTGATTATGAGATTGATATATACTATATTATATAATAATGGCCATCTAATTGGATGATGCGCAATATGTGTCAGATTTTATTTTTGGTTTTCATAATACATGTAAAATCAAAATGTAAATGACAAAGCCTTTAATGGGATAAAAGGATATTTCAACATAAAAAAAAAATCAACTATCAATGTTGATTGACCTGAAAGTGTACCCACTGCTGACACTACATCTGATCAAGAGAAGACCAAGTCCAAAACAGACCTTATGGAAAGGTTCAGACAGGCACAATTCCTCCCGCTCTGCTCCTCTCTGGTCTGAGTTATCTATGTCCTCTCCTGTGGTCTGAGTGCCAGGCAGCCATTAGCACAACCCATCTCTTTAATCAAGCCACCGGAGGAGGTACAGAAGGACGCTCTGTTGACCGCAGTATGCCTTCTCTCTTATTTTCTCACCCACTGGCACGCCCGCCCTGTGGGAGAGTCCTGAGGTCTATTAAAGCCTCAGTGAGTCAGTGACAGGTGGACAGGTGGTAGTTCAAGAGCACAAGTGGGAGCCTCAGGGTCTCGTGGTTGCTGCTGCAAAACTAAAAACATGTGGGATGGAAATGAAAACACTTGCATTTATGATGTTTAGCTTGCATCAATATTTGTGCTTTAATATTTTTAAAATATTTTTATTTTTGTTCATATTTCTGGTGTCGGCCCTCTTGGGAATAATGGAGTATTAGTATTAATGCCACCCGATTTCATCAGTATTGTTTTGTTTTATTTTGCTTTGTTTTGTTACCATCAAAGCCCAGTCTCAAATTGGCAGCAAAAAAAAAGTAATGGTTTATAAAATCAACCACATATCAAATGGATGCATAGTGTTGAGTGGAATTGTTTTTAGAAGTTAACCGCAGGCTAAGAAAATTTACAAACAAATGGCATGGAAGTTACATTTCTGCTTCATTGTATCTTTGCCTGTAAAATATAGATTTAACTGTGTCAAAATAAGTCTGAGGCTGACTACTGTCAGCAATTCTGGCCAAAATAAATCAAAGCTTTCACTGTGACAGATTATCAAGCCTCTGCAGGATCTGTGGAGGATGCTTTCCATTCTTTACTAGAATAAATATCATCAAACAGCTCCTTTTGAAGGGACAAGGCGAGCCGTGGTCTGCAGCTACATGACTTCTTAGTATATTTAACTCTGTAAAGGGGATTTACCTGTAGTGGTACTCTTGTTTGGGTCTGCTGCATGCATAATCAGCCTTCCATTGTGTAAGTTGCTGTTGATTGTTTTTTTTGTTTTTTTAATTAGGGTTAGGGTTAGTTTAATTTTGTTGGAGGAGGGAGGTAGGAAACAGGCCTGCTCTGGCTTGTCTTTTTATAATGCACTGCATAAACATTTCAGATTCTGATCCTGTTTTATTTATCACAGCTCACATCCACATCCTATGGTAATGGTGGCCACATTTTCATCAGATCAAAGGCTATGGTGTGTTGGTGTGTGCCAGGAATGGATAGAGTGAGTATGTAAAGATATATATATGGAAATATGAAGACTTCAGCTGAGGTGTGTGTACAGTATACGTGTGGTTCTATATAGATTATAGGGATGTGAGTGTATTGTTTCAGTCTGCGTATGGGTGTTTCACATACAATATGGTGAGCTCTTTTTTCCTGCCAGTGTGTTTGATGGACAGTAGTCCTGCCAAGCATGTGGATGTGTGTGTGTGCATGTGTGTTTACTCTGTCAAATGTGTCCCATACGAGGGTGCAAGTCCACTTCCTCTTTGCTAATGCCTGCCACCCCCACACACGCCAAATAGTGTTTGTCATTCAACTCTCATTTTCAGATTCCAGATGGATGACATTTTTTACAGCATATACGTAATTAAATCAGAAGAATATTACAATAAGGTATTTATACTATTTATTTAAAACGTATAATTACTGTTAAAGTAGCAATGTAAGTTATTTATAAGCCTATATTAGGTGGGGTTCTGAAGGCCCTTGTAATCCTGATTAGAGGTCTATACTTGTGAGACTTATAGCATACATTAATTTTAGTATCCAGGATTTGTGAGTAAATATTTATCAACGGTATACACTATTGGGGTGTGATTTTGATTTTTTTTAAATGAAAATGATATACAGGTTGCAATATCTACTGTATGAATATTTCTGTTACTGCTTGGATAAAACAAATGCACATTTACAAACACATCACTTAATACAAAACATACACAAAAAATCCTCTAGACATAAAACAGCACAACAAAAAAACTTCACAGCGCTAGAGGGAGACGGTTATAGCACACCACATAGCATGGCAAAACACCATCGCTCACCATAGCCGTAAAACCTCACTTGGCTGTGGCTTGTTTCATACTTGCTGCCTTGTCTGTATCTTTCCCAGTCTGCTTCACCAGAGAAGGAATGAAACAACCACCTCAAGAGACATATTTGGGGTCTCTGTCAACAATAGTTTAATTTAACGTCTCCAGGGCCCCTTGATACTGAGAGATTTTCTCTCACGTCTTAAGCCAGTGAGAGGTTGTTCTTATGTGATCACTGTCGTCACTGTGAGGTGTGCAGTTTTTCATCTGGATATAAGTTCATCTTTGTGAAAATATTCTGCAATGCCATATTGATATTGGGACACCTGGTATGCTATGCTTGCTATGAGCTACGGCTGTACAGGCCATTTAAACTATGATGACGTCATTATAATCCACGTTTTCAGTCTTCCTGCCGATCTCTTTAGTGTTATATGTGTTAGCAGCAGTACAAATTTGCAGTCATGTATCTCATCGTTTTACCTTAAGACCAGGGCAGATGCATATTAGCCCGAGCCAGTTTAAATCATTCTGGGTGAACCAAGACATTGAACGGTCCAGTGCTCTTCATAGTGTCGTAAAGCATGATATAGCCTCATGCAAGGCTCAGTGCTGGCAGGTGGGTTTAAAAGGAGACATAATACTGTAAATATTCAGTTTTTACATCAATGTCCCAAATCCTTCTCTTTGTCCATAAAGCAGGAGAATCTTGTCCACAGGTAGAATAAAAAAACTCATTACATGGAATCAGCAAACATTACTTAAATACATTTTGAGTGAGGACCACCTAAAAAGACTACGTTTCACATATATGTTCCAAAACTCTGGCACAGGCACACACAAAAGAAAAAGGGACCTCACCCCTTTTTGAAACCAAAAGGCTAATAGAAGGGAAAACTATCACCAGCACCACAGTAATCACCGGTTTACCTCACTGACTTAAACCTCTTGGTTCAGACGATTGAAAACACAACAATTCTTATTTTCAGGTGACACTAATGAAAGCATACCCATGAATTTAAATTCCATTTCTTCCAATGAAGACAGAAACCAAATACAGATTAGATGAGCAGATCACCAGATATTACTAGATAGATAAACTTGAACAAAGAAGAGAAGTCAGAAAATCATTTTGACTAGTTTCCTCTATATCGTAAAGGCCGACTCCTCACTGCTTCACTCCAGGTCACACTAAGAAGCACCAGGTCTCTTCCTCAGGCCGTGACATGAGCATCCCTCACTCCCCTCTCTACCTCCTCTCCTACCATCCCATCCTCCTCCGGCCTAATTCAAAGCATCTTGTGGGGTGAGTGCAGCGGAGAGAAGGATGTGGCTGAGGCAAATGAAAGAATCATAACAACAGGATCAAAGCAGTCTTGCAAATCTATTCCTTCTGGACATGGCGGCTTTTGCATGAAACAAAGAAAGTCAAGACAGGCAGGGCGATGCACAGAAAGGGATAAAAGGAAAGAAAAGGGGAGAGGAGGGGAGGAAAGACAAAGTCATGAACTCTGTATCTCATGGAGACGGTCATCGCCAGCACATGCTGTTGTGTGATTGATGCCCTGCTCCTCCATTCCAGCTTCTTTGTGTCTCTCACCCTTCCGTATGTTGATCACACCAACCCTCTTTCTACAGCTGTGGCAAGCTTGGCTGTGACAAGACTTATCCATTACCCTGATGCTGCCTGTATATTCTAACGTTATACTTCACACATCAGTTTACTAAATAAAAGAGAACAAACCAGTTAGCCAGAATCAGACCTATTTTTCCACACCAACTTTTAAGCGTTTAAAATGAGTGCAGTATGTTTCTTTTCATGTTTGTATCATCATATGAGTATGGTTTTATTGATAAGCTAAATATACATATCAGTTTTTGTCTGTTCTGTCTTGTGTACCTGTGTTTTATGTATCTATGCATGTATCTGTGTCACTGCATATGCGTGAGTATTGTTGTATGAGACAGACCTAAGTTAGCTGGAACCTTTGTTTTAACCTTCTGGAGTCTAGATTTGTTTTAGTTAATATTTGCTGACTTTCTATGCATTTGTTTTTGTTTTTGTTCCACAACTTTTAAACCTTTTAAACAATGCAACAATGCAAAAAAGATGCCAGAAACCCAAAATACAGGAAAAAATACAATGATTTAGTGATAACCACTAAAGATATTACTGTAGAACAATTCAAGGTTGAAAAAATATATTGTACTCAACAAATACAGACTCCAGATACCAGATAAATGATGTTGACTGTTTTATGACAGCAGCAATCTACAAAACCTAATCTATGCAAATAAACATAAAAATCCTTGGATTTGCAAGGACCTGTGGTAACTCTTTTTGGCACCTGTTATGATCTTATTTGCTAAACCCTACACAGTAAAGTAGTATTAACCAAATCATGATAAGTATTTTAGGAGGCACTTTTTTATTCTTTTCCGCTATGAGAGCTTTTGGCCTTGCTCTAAAGTATGTGAAATTTGAGAAACTTAAAGACACAGAAGTTTGTAGATTCAGGGGCATGTTAGCATTTTATAAGTTTGAAACGAGCACACTGATTATCCAGTCTGTCTGTATAAATCTCAAATGTTGTGGTAAATATTCCAGCACTGCGATTCCTTCCCTGTGCTCCACCCTATTTCATCTCCCTCAAGCTGGAGAGATTTCTGCATAAAGCCAAATCTGCACTCTGCACGAACTGCATATTTAGATCATGATGCATCGATCCTCATAATTCAGACGGTTCTGTCATTTTACACTCAATTTACAATATGTTACAGCTTGGGAATCCACAACACATTTTCTCAGACATAAAAGGCAAATCGAAATTATGGAAAGACACGAGGCAAAATCAAACCAGCGTAGCTGCTCAGACCAGGCACTGTCACTTGGACTGTGCACTCTGTTTCGAAACACTTCAAAGAAAATCAGGATTTTGCCTGAAAAACCACAACATGACTAGTATCCACCACCCCCTCCTGTTCCCCCTGCCTTGCAGTTCCCTAGAGGAAAGGAAAATGTGGATTCTCAGAAGTATTATTCCAAAAAAATATACACACTATGAACAGGAGTGAGAAATACATATTCCAGATCCATCAGTAAAACCCCCGTGTTTGGATCAAGGCCTTTTTGTTTGACTCTGTTGAGATGCCAGGGGGTCCAGAGGGATTGGCAGGTTTACAGTTGGGGGGTATGCAGAGATGTTGGGAAATTGGGGTGTTTGCTGTGTAAAGAGCCACCTCCTGAAAGTCTTTCTGAAACAAAGAAGTTGCTGTGTGACAGTTTAGTTGAAGTCTCCCAGTCACTGTATGGGCCTTTGTAATCACCACAAAAGAACATACCAGCAGAGTAAGTCCATAACTCATCCACACAAACAAACTCTGATGTCGGTAAATGAGGCCGAACTCCAACCCCTGAAGGGTGAGACTTGGCTTTTGCGGTGGAGCTTGATGAAGGCAAACAATGCAGCTGTATGCTGACGAGAGGAGGGGACAGGAGACTGGAAAGTGGCAAGACGTTTTTGTCCAAGCCTTAAATATTGCTGGTGTGAAACTTCCCATTGACGCTCCATAGATGGCAAATGTATTGATATATTTGTTTTACAGTGAGATTTACTGGTCACATCCCATTTGTGCCGCTGGGTATTTATGCAGTCACTTTGCTGTAACTCAAAGGTGATGACAAAAGTTTGGGAGGATTGTTAGACTGAAAGCTGCAGTATGTTATTTTATATAACATGGCTTCATTATAGGACTGTCGATACAAACAATCTCTTAATGATCACAATGTACAATCTCTATAAAAAATATGTCTGTTGTCAGGTAACCTTTATCTACACATCGACATAAGCTTTTAAAGACTGTGAGTGTTTTCATTTACTCAATCCTAACATTCTGACAGCAGTGCTTGGGTGGCCGACGTCAGGGCTGAGATGAATCTTTATGCTGATGTTGTGAAAAAAAAAAACCCCTGTTTTTGGTCTAAACTTATCAGTGTATGGTTTGACGTGGCTGCCAAAGACCTCACAGACTGCACTTGTAACGACTGAGAAACACAGAGGCCTGAGGAAAACCTCGGCCAAGGCCGTCCATGACAGCTGGCACGCCACACGGCCTAAAACAATACACAATGTGTCCCTCCTGACGGCCATCAGTACACATTCGTACAGTCACGGCAGGGGAAGAACACACGCTTGCCCTGACATCTTCAGACAGCGAAAAATAAACGGACAGATGGAAAAAGATGATACATAATGAATACCAGTGGTCTGGGAGAAAGGAAAACTGATCTTCTTCTCCATCATACAGAACGATGTCTACACGCTGGGTGTCATTGTGTAATAAAGATCTTGCGAGGCCTTTTCACTCGAGACCCTTCCATGTGCAGGCTCCCTAAGTGTCACTGGAGAGTTAGCGCCAGGACCATGAAAGCACTAGCCGCAGGTCATTAAAATACCTCTGAGAATATGGGATGCTTATCAAATAATATGAACCACATTGCTCCACATTCCCCCTGTGTAAATGGGGAGTGGATGTAGGGTTGGGGTAGATATCTCTACCTTTTCAAGTGTTCTTTGAAGTCTGGGTATTGAAACAAGCGCCTGGGAAAGTGGAAAACTTTATTCACAAGTGCAGCAGAGTGCTGGCTTCTGTAAGGGTCATGACCTGGCTGTGTCTTGTCTCCCCTTCATAAAAAAAGTCAGTTCAGTGGGTAGTGTGAATTCAACTAATGTCACTAATGTATACATTCCTGTGTGAAAACAGCTGTGAACACTTTTTGCAGCTTAATTTGCACACCGAATCTTCTTTCTTTGTCATCTTTCCACAATTTTGTTTCAAGCTGTAAGAAGGCTTACAGCTGAAATCACTGACCTTAAAGAATACCATTCGAATGCCCTGTAAAAATACCAATCATCGTCTCCTCATATATAACAAGGGGATGGACATTCAGAGCGAGGAGGATTTTCCATCATGATCTTTTTTCCAAGCTTCAAATGTCCGGCTGATTTAACAAGAGGAGAATACCGGAACAGCACGTCAGGGTAGAATCTGCCAAAATCACTTTGTCTAATTTTTGCCATGGTGCTGTTAAACTAGCAAACACACACAACTTTAATTTTCCTTTTGTTATTTCAATTCAAAAATTGTCTTTTTAACAGAGTTGTATGACACATGTGGTCTTTTGAAACTAGAGAGGCAAAAGCAGTGCCAGATCACTATCTATTGTTTGAAAAATGTAGCAATAATCCTCTATATCCAGATACAGCTGGAGCAACAATGGTGGCTCAAAACTGTAGGAGATTTAAAGAAAATGGGGATACACATACTAATACTACAACATACTATGTTAAAACCCAAAAAACACTTGTTTTGTGATTAATGGTTTGTAATTGCATTTATTTCTGTTTAAGAACATATAGAAATAGATAGAGTTTCAGGTAAAGCTGCTTCACTCATGCTTCACAATCACTTGTGTCATTCACCAGCTGCTCGGCTACCAGCTGACTAATAATTTCCAATCATATTCTCACAGGTGTACAGCACACTTTATAACCTGACACTTGTCACTGTTACTCTGCTCATACACTCAATGCCCTTTATTGTTGTAGCAAACAAACAAAAATTTAAGTAATGCATTAGTTCTCCCAGCAATATCCTCATTGCTGCTTCGAGAGCTCTCTCAAAGACCGGAGACCATTTCTTACTGTATACATTTCCTACAAATTAAAATAAAAAGTTACTGTGGACATTAACAGAACAACACTGGGTTAAAAAGAGACCTCAGAAGCTGATCATGGTCACGTTTCCACTTGCTGTTGTTGAGTTTATTTAAATAAAAAAAGGAATTTCCATAAATAATAATATAATTCTGTTGGTCACAGAAGAAAAGGTAAATTCTATCAAGAACCCTGTGAAATTAAGAAAGTATGTCTATTACATAATATATTCCAAAAGGTAGTTTTCAAATAAAATTGTCCCCCTTGACATTTCTGCACTGCACATTAGTGACTTAATGCCTGTTGTTTGACTCATGCTCCACTCTGGATGTTAAATTCCTTCACAGTGCAGTTTAATCAGGTATTGAGTAAACAGGTCCGGGGTACAGCAGCCTGACGCCGCTGTCTGTCTTTGACATTTCCCTCTGACGTTCTCAGTCACCCCGCCTTGGAATTCCTCCTGCGTGGCTCACACTCCTCTGCTTTGGGCCAAGCTGTATCCCCTGAGGCCCATCTTCAGGAGGAAATTATTTTTCATTGCCCCCAAAGCACTGCGACTCTTGCCAGTTTGGCCTCGTCCCCCTTGTGCTAGTCTCCAGGTTGTAAGGCCAAGCTTCCTCCTGCCCATGAGGGGGCAGCTGTGAGGTCAGGCCTTCAAGAAATGCAGGTCACAACCCAGGCTTCAGTTCCCCCCCCCCACCCTGTGGCTCCTGTGCCTTTGTTCCCTCCATAGAACAAGGCTAGGTTGTATATTATCTTAAATGTACTAGGCTGACTTCTCAAAAACAGTAGGAGCATCCAATCCATCTTCACCGAGTCCCTGCAGGAACTCTTGTCAAGTCTGTTACTTTTGTTACATTTAAAGCAGCAGACATAGTGGTTTTATTGTCAAACAAGGGTTTCATGTTGTATTATTAAACTTGTGTGTTTTCAGTGGTTAGTTTTTGCGACTGGGAAACCCTTACCAAAAATATTTCACTTCAAATAATCTGAAGTGACTGAAAATACATTTTTTGTTGTTGTGGTTTCCCTTATGAGCCACACACAACATTTAAAAAGTTTGTTTTTGACCATTTTTGCTGTAGCTGACTTATGTTCTTTCTGATGTTAATCCAATAATTGGGAGGTTTGGACATCCACTTTAATTCACTGTGTGACATGTCATGACTTTTGCTTCAAGAATGTAATGACTCATTAAATTGGCTAGATGGCTCCAATGTTTCAGGTGACTCAGCAGGAAATCCACTGACACTATTGATCACAGTGGCTTTGCTTTATTCCAAAAAGTTTTGCTCATTTCCACAAGACACTCAGAACTACATTTCTCCCACAAGACAGAAGGAGGAGACAAGGGCCTTAGTGGAGCTCCTGTCACTGTTATAATAGCATGTTATAATGTTATTATAGCATTAACACAGTATTGTGATGAAGGTCCAGTGTGTAACATTTAGGAGGATCTATTGGAATAGAATATTATATTCATAGGTTTTCATTTGTGAATCATTGTATTTTTGGTACCTTAGAATGAGCCATTTTTATCTACAGGCGCCGCTGGTCACTTTCCATGGAGTCAACCACGTTGAACCACTGTGTTTTTGTGAGATTTGCTGCCACTGTAGATTCTCCTACACACTTTACAGCCTGTTCTCATTCTCAGGTCGTCAAATATAGCGGTATACACTAGTTCAAGTTCTATCTGAAGTGCTTCGACTTAAATAACTGAGTACCTTGCCCAGTAATTGGAAATGGTGGGAAAATACCCTTAGTCGCTAGATAAGTAGATGAGAAGATGAGAAGATCGATACCACTGTTATATTAGGAGGGGTATCAATCTCTCATCGAGAAAACGAATAAGCACATTTCACAAAATGTTCAAAGTATTACTTTAAGCATTATCCAAACCAGGCCAATATATTCCACCAAAATTCACTGATTAACAAGTAAGTACAGATCTAAAATTGTGAGCTTGAACAAAACCATACAGCTGTTATCCTTAAAATATAGTTTTCCATCTTTCTTTCACTTGGCCTCTTTCACTTCACTTCACTTCACTTTATGAGTGAGTGATGCCTGTAATATCAAAGCATTTTATTCAGGCTCTTTGTCTTCTCTAGCCCTGTTCTTTGGGAAGAAGTTGGGTCCCTGCGCTCTAACCTTCACTGTCTTCACAGTGTGCATGAAGAGGGATTGATTGAAGAAATGGCGTTAACTCAGTGGAAGAAGGGGAAAGATAGTGGTGGAGTGACTGCTGTGAAGCCAAGACAGAAGCTCCTGGCAGACCAAGGAAAATGCCTTGGAGTTTTGGGTGTCGTCTTCCAAGTCTTAATCTTTCCTTTCCGTGCGTTTTTCATCTCTCTCTATCTTTATTTATTTATTTTCTTCTCTATTTCATTTTTTCTCATTCTTCCCACCCCTCTTTTCTTTATTCAACTGTGGCAGGAGAAATACAATGAACCATTGATACAAATTTTTCTCTCATGGATGCATTTTCCAGCTCCTGGGAATCTAATTTCCTGTTTCTGCTCCTGTCAACTGATTGGTGTTTATGTTTAGCAATCTGTTTCTTATAACCTTTTTGTTTTCCGGTCTTTATTCCTTCTCTCTTTCACCCCAACTCTTTCTCTCTGTCTTTGTTTCAGTTTTGCTTGCTATTGTCTATGTTAAATGTTCCAAGATTAGGCCTACTCAAGGATACAGGATTTTAGTCCTTGGCAGAAGATGGCAACACCTACAGCATGAGCCATTCAATCCAATCCAAACGTTCATATTGGGGAAGTGGTGCGCCTGAGGTGGGGCTGGCTTAAATGGAAAAAGCACATTACTCCCGGATGAAGTCAACTTCTTCTTACACTCCTCACGCTGGAGTTCGCAAACTTGAATAGATGAGCTGTTGTTGATTTAGATGTCACAAAAATCCCTTTTCTGTGCCATTTATCCCCATTTGACATTGGAACAGTGTGTGTAAATAACTTTAATGAGGCACAAAACAGAACCATCTTCAGCTCATGATGGGCTGGTTCCTCTCTTCCTTCTCACAGTGTAAAAATAGAGCATCATGCCACCAGCACTAAGATGTTTGAGGTCAGTTATGGTTGAACAGCATCTATGGGAGACTTTCCTTTGTTCTACACAGCAAGTTTAGGCTTTCTCTGGAAAACAGGCTGACCTCTGTGGAATCAGTTAAAACTTGGGTCTGGACCATAATCCAATTAAACTTCGACAAGGACGACATTTTCTTTTACTTTATTTATCTGGGGAGCACATGTGCTTCTTTTCGGTAACACCCTGCTTCACATTTGTACCGTTAAAGATGTTCACACCTGGAAGTTGCCCAGCACAACCACAATGTACTACTGCTGATGAGCAGCTCCACTTGGGATATTAGTGGTTAAGTGCCTTGTCCAAAGATGAAGGTGCTTTAGGGAAGAAAGGGTGATGTGATTTCACTTTTGCTAACTAAGATAGTTACTTAGCAAAGTATTTCTTTGAATATCAAGCAAAGTAAAGACTGCAGAAGCTGCATTTCAAACTTGACTTAAGACTCAACCTCAAAAGACTTAAGACTCAACTCGAATTTATCAAAACAAAAGGATGCTGGATTGATCACATCACTCCAATAGGTGAGTCACCTGGATGATTCGCAAACATGTTCAGCTCAGCATCAGCTATCTAATGTTTATAATAACACTTTGCATGCTGACTTTTCCATGACCATAAAAATGGTCAGGTAACGTAATCATTCACATTCCACTGCCACCATCTACTGGCAAACTTTGAAAAAGTAGAGAAATATGTTATTAAGTTAATTATTAATGTTGACTTCAGGCAGTTTTTTTCATATTGCATTGCAATAACCAGTTTGAAGTGATCACCAAACAACTAATCAATGCTGATACTGTATGCTCATAGACAAAGGAGAGATGATAGCACAGTTGTATGGTTTGAATTTCTCAGATATAGCTATGCAGAGTTCTAAACAGTTCGGTTGGCATGCAGCAGATGATAGACAACTCATTACAACCCTAAGAGACTTGAGACTTGAGAAAAATGACTTATCAGCATCTCTTTTCATTTGCAATTTCATAGCTTCAATCTTTGGTGCCATTTTGAAATAAACATGGGGTCTTTGAGGTGGCGCCACAGGGGAGGGAGCATGGCGTACCAGCAAGGAATGCGCCTCTCACTTCTGCAAATTGATCGGAACATTTGCAGTGTTGCTGCTCTTATTTTCAACACTGTTTTCTTTGATTTTGTGATTTAAAATCACTCAGGCCTCATTGCTAATGCCTGTAGTCTGGTGGTATTATTTGGTGCAGGCAGTGGGGCACTCGGGGGGGTGAGTGCTCTCCCCCCAGTGCAACTGTCAACTGGCAAATCAGCCTTTCATGGAAACCAGACGTTTAATTGTTCTCAGATGCTGAAGCTTTTGGTGTGAGCCGCAATGTGTGACTTTGCTCTGTTCTAAGGTTGGATTAATTCAGTGCCTTTGATTAAAAATGCTTGCGTGCCTCACTGGCTTGAGGTCTGAATAAATGGGAATGCAGATCAGGCTGAGGTCAAACAGTCGTAGCAAAGATAGGAAAGAATTATTGAGATCTGTTTGTGCCTATGAGAAGTAAACAGATGAGTTGGTTTCAGTGTTTGATAAGCTGTCAGTCACACAAAAGTATGCTTAATGGACATCACATATTTGCATGTTATTGTGAGGCAAATTTCACTGCTGTCTGTGTAAAATAAAAGAAACCACTTTGAAAATTACTGTAGCAGATGTTCAGTTAATATTTTATGTTGTATAGAGCTCAAAAGCTGCAGGATGGTGTGGAAAGAATAAGCATCAAATTAAAAATGTAAAAAATTGTAACCACAACTCCAGTCTGTTTGTGCATGTTAATACATTTGTTTTAAACACCTTCCCAATGGACACACATTATGTAGAGACACTGGCTAATGAACAGCTGATTACATCATAATTTCCACAGAAATCTACTGTTCAGTGTTTCAGAAAACACTTTGCTTACATGGAATCACTTATATAAAAATGCTCACTATGCACTCATTTCTCATTGCAAGCGAGAATCCAGCAAGAATTTGATAAAGTCAGTTGAGAATCCATCATGAGCTGCTGCTGCAATATGAAACTCTATCACCAGCCCCGTGTCTTTCCAGCATTTGGTGGATGATTAAAAAACAATCATTTTTTGATCGTTCCCTAGTCAGTTTCTAGTTTTACCCTTAAGCTCGACCACTGTGATCAAGCTGCTGTGGACTTCTAATGTTACAAACTCTGAATACTCAGTCACCAGGTTTAATCTTCCGAGCACCTCTGTGCAGTTGTGATTCCTCTGCAGTATGCAGGTTTGGCTCGATCATGTCAACAATTTGGGGAAAATAATAGAGCCATCATTATTCTTTCAGATGGGACTATATGTTTAATAGCCTAACCTTCCTCCTTTACGCACCCACTCTCTTTCCTCTCTCTATATCGTTGACAAGAGCAGGAATTTCCTCCTGGTTGGGATGTTTTTATCATATGCCAGTTGAGTAATGCATAATCTGTAACCCTTTGATGCATAATATGGCTTTTTGGGACTACATATATTTTAATTGTTTGGTATAATGAAAAAACTACTAATGTATACATTTTCTGTTTTCTGTTGGATCATAATAATATTATTTTTGTTCCTTACATGATGTATGTATGGTGGCCCTGAGAAGTCAGTGCACTGAAACATAAGAAAATACACTCAAATTAATAAAAAACAAGAAAATTAACAAAAAAATTTGCCAACACATGCACAGCATTTAGAAAAATGCTGCAAAGTATGAATAGACAAAAACATACAGAAAGCACAGACAACAGCTTGGAAATGCTTGTTGTTGCCATGGTTTGTGACTCATGAAGTCACTGAAATCGTCTATCCATAAGTGCTGCTGGAAAATAAAATGTACGTTTTTTTTTGGTGGGGCAACAATGTCCCACTTTTTACTGTTACCTAGAAACCTTTTCCATTTGTCTGTGCAAATGTTTTTTTTACTCAATCTTACCAAGTATAGTTTTTGTTCCTAAACTTATCAAGTAGTTTTTGTTCCTAATCCTAACCCTACTGTGACTTTTGTAAACTTATAAAATGTGAAATGTTCCTAAGCAAGCTTTAGTTTGACAGTCTTCCCAGACGTTGTGTATTTATTATTGCTATCTGGAGACCTCAAGTGAAAAACCGGTGCTAGAGGGGTCATGGTTTGCGTATAGGGCCACTGACCAGTTGATGAGTTGAAAGTGCGAACATGATGGTGTATGTGACAGATGTGTTGGCGGAAAGCACAATTCGAATTGAATGACTTGAGTCATAAAATCATTAAAATGGTCACAAGCTTTATCACAAACTGTGTTCTATGCTAACTTTATCTAATTTAAAAACAATGAATTCTCGCTCATGTTCATCAAGTATTTAGACAACCGCACTATCTTTGATGTTTTGACTTTGCAGTAGGATTATTTTGGATGTGAAATGATGCAACTAAGGGTTTGGGTTCTGGTGGAGTAAAAGCTTGGCTCAGTGAAACAAACTTGTGTTGAGCTAAGCGTGTCCTTTCCCATGCATAATTTAAACAATTCAAGTGTTGTATTGGATTTTGGAGATGACGTCAGTGCAGTCAGTGTTTGATGCTTGATCATAGGACCTGATGAGTCAGCGTGTGTAACTGTTTAAGACTGAAATGAATCAGAGTACAATTAAGTTAAAACATAAATAAAACAGGAGAAGCTTACCCACCTTTTTGCTTATTGGAAAAAGTAAATTTCTTGACCTACCCATGGTCCAGGATAGGAGGACGCAGAGCCCAAAAGGATACAGTACTAACCACCAACCACAGCTTGTTCATCCTGCTGCCATCTGGAAAGAGTAACAGAAGCTTCTGCTGCCATACCACCAGATTTAAGGACAACTTCTTCTTTTAAGGCTGTGAGGTTGCTTTATTCATCTTCAGCACTCTATTATGTAAAATAGTTGTGTTATGATCATTAATATTACTGTATGTAATTTTTTACAAGTAGCATAAAGGAAACTACAACCGGAAGCTCATTATACAACCCTGTATTGTAAAATGAAATTTTGTGCTGGTGGATTTTGTTCTGGTGGATTTTATTACCTTTGGACAGAACTAGGCTAGCTATTTCTCAAAACAGTTAAGTGCATGTACATGACAAATACAGCCATAATAAAATAAATATCAACTTTTGACCAGGGTAAAACGGAAAGTAAAAAAATGTAAAAGGTTTTTTTGCTTGATATTTTAGCTAGCATCTTGCTATTATGCTATATAGTTAAGATCAGGGATAAATGCAAACAGCCAAGGCACTTGTCACTTTCTAGTTTTCATTAAGGGAAGGATGAGTCCCATCATAGACGTAGAGCATCTGTCACCAGAGGGAAAGCATTCATCTGAACGGAAGAAAAGAGATAATTGGATTATCAGATAATCACCCAGTTAACTATAGAGAGACATTAGAGATGCTCCCTGTTTGCATTCATTGTTTTGTCTTTCTAGTCTCTGACCATTCAATAACATAACCCCCCCTCTGCAGCCAATGTGCTCTATTCCCAATTCAGCCGTGGCTATCTTCTTTTGTCATCTTGCTTTGGATACCATATCCTATCCACTACTCGACCTGTGAAAACAAATTTTCCAAAGTGTAAATGTCCTAAATGACAGCGCTTCTTTTCAGCTCTAAATCAAATCCAGAGCAGGGTCCACTCAAACCCTAGACAGAAAAGACTGAACAGAAAAAAAAGCTTGTTTCTTTTTTTCTTAATCAAGATGAGAAAACGTGCAACACCTCGCTGACCTAAACAACAGGGTCAGGACAAAGACAGATGAAGACAACTGGTGCACAACAAAGCTAGCAGCTGGTCTTTAGGGGCAGTGTGTCCACCGGCATGTCTCTGTAGTGACCTAAGACGCCCTCGTGCCTGTTAAGACCATCTCCTGAGTATCAGGGCTGTGTGTGTGTGTGTGTCTCCATTGACCTGATAGTGTTTTGTTCCAAGGAAGTAGAGTTGCAGGAGGAGCATAATCACATCTGGTTTCAGCAGTCTCCTTATAAATGATACCTACAGGCTATACAGCAAAACCATCTATATGAAAGTCTGTCCCCGTCACAGCTACATGTTTAGACAGATTTGAACTCCACAAATATAGTGTGAACAGCTGTTTAGTGAAACAACATGTGACTGACTGAATACCAGGTTAAATCCCTGTAACAAATAATGTTTAAGTGTTGAGTTTTTCACCTGATTTACAAGATTATTTACTTTATTTTTAGGATTAATTTAACAGGGTACTCCACCGATTTTATACATCAGTTTTCTCGCTATGAAGGGTACAACTCACAGTCTATGACAACAGTTGTGTAATGTCTTCTGCCAGGTTCTGAGTTTGAAAGGTGTGAGCATTAAGGGATGGTCTAATGAAAGACATCAGATTGCATTATGGGAAATGTACATATGAGGGGCTTTTGTTCTTACAAGCCACCCAACTTTTAAGCAGTGCAAAGCTAATTTTCTGGAATTCTCCTTTAAAGGCAATTTCTGATCTTCTCTGGTCAGTACCTCTAATTTCCAACATTTTTCAGAGGTGGAAAACATTCTATGGTTGGCATGTTTACATCCTATTATACTATGATTTATCCAGTTATTGCAACCAGAGTGGTTTTGGTTCACTCTGCCAAAATCTACTGAATCAAGGCCACTCCAATTTTGGTAGCGACCACCTCCAATTATATTTGGTTGTAAAATGCTGTTGTTGCTCATTACAAAAATGTGTGTGAACTTGACATTCTCCCCCATGTTGAGTTGATTGTTTCACTAGAAACATTCACTCCAGACACGTTTTAAAAGAACATATGTATTAAAATTTAGAACATAGTATTAATAAACATGGTTTTCCGACATAAAAAGTAAAACTCAGAAAAGGGGCTGGAAGCACATCTATTCTTTCTCCCTCACTAAGAAATTCTCAATCAATACCGGTGCTGACCGGTGAAAAGGCAGCACCCATCAAGATGGCTAGTGTTAAATATGAGGAGTCTGTTGTGCACCAAAATCAGCAGACATATCAGAAGTGCATTTATCATTTGTTATTTGTTTATTTTGTTTGTTAGCTTGTAACTGGCAGTGGCTGACACGGTGTTAGTGGTTGTGAAACAGACAATAATATCTGCTGTTACAGTGTGTTCACATTATTGTTATTGTGTAGATAGATAGTGGAAGGAAGCTCGAGGGTGCAGTTTACATCCAAAAACTGCACACTCACTGTGCAAACTCTCGCTGTCTGTACTGACTAGTGCGTACTGCACTGGAGGCTTCAGGATTCTTTGCCGATTGCATCTGCTAGACAGCGATCTAGCTTGTCTGGGGTATGTCTGAATCTCAGATTTTAGGGAAGTGTGCAGACATCTTCAGTAGAGGAATGTGAAAACGCACTTCTTTCAAATGTCTATTGAAAAACTTTTAAAGTCATTAAAGTCAAGGTCAGACATTTTAAGGGACATAAACATAAGAAAAACATATTATTGAGTGGAGGGTTTGTTTGATATTGTTATGTACCCACACAGTTTAAACCACTCCTATGTCCTCAATTTATTGTTGCCGCCATGAAAATAACTTTTCTTTTCATTTTTCTCATTGGACCTGAAAGTTGAAATGGCCCTTTTATGGGCTGAGTGACTTTCATTGTCCCTCAGCTCAAAGCTAAAAAGCAGTTTGTGATTTCAAATGAAGAATATTAGCATTATTTTTGACAATACAGTCCATCTTTTGCAGTCAGGTGATTTTAGTGGGAAGTTGTATTGACATCTGGTATTCTGCAGGTGTCACTCACCACCGATGATTGCAGTCTTCACATTCCTACTGATCAGTCGTCTCCCATAGACTCTGTGGCCGTGCCCAGATTGGGATTAATGAATATAATAGTGGACTAAAGGGGAAGCTTACAATGTGCTGTACACATGTACTTGTACACACATATAAAGTCATATTATATATAAATACCACCTGTTGTCATGCAGTGTATACACATCCATACTGCAATACTGATGTGTTTTTATCAAACTGGGGGCTCAGATCCAGCTTTAGGCTCTTGCTTGTCCAGGGAGAGGGTTGGTGGCCCCAGAGGGGTGTTTGCTTAAGGCCCATTTAACGACCATGATGCTTTTTCCAGACCAGACCCAGGCCTGAAATGCAGACAGGAATGGGCGTAAGGCCAGTAAGCTGCTACTTAACTTTTAGAACCAGAATCATTTCTTTGGCAGGTTTTGTGGACGTACCTGAGTTTGTCTTGGTAGCACACATCACACAAATGACTACAGTATAAGATCACACATCAATCATGTGTTGTTGCCCCAAAGTTGCAACAACAGTTTCTAGGAAATGGATGTTACCCCAAATCCACAAATACTTCACATGCAAGAGAGGTTTGCACGCAATCATTCGAGGCATTTCCTGCATTATGTTCATTCAGTTGACTGGCGTGCCCTTTGAAGCCGGGCACATACTGTTCATTGCATTAATGCTGATTGTAGCTTACCTTTAAAGGTAAAGGCCTGAGGCTATCTCAATCCTAATCTGTGGTCAAGGGTAACTTCTGCTCTGAGCTATCGCTTCAATGTGCCGTGACACTCTAATGGCTCAGTCCCAGCACGGATCAAAGAGCTGTTTGTGGCCAACGCTGAAGATTACACTTGGCTGCTATGCCATTCCCTCACAGCAGCCAAGACAGATCCCAGAGGCTTTCAGAACCAAGATGTTTATCGGCCTTGTACCCAAACAAACAAGATGTGCGTCAGTGAACAGAACCCTGAAATGTTAATCTTTCTTTTGCATTGACGGACTATCTCATCGTCTGCTGCTTACAACTTTCTGTGTGTGTGTGTGTGTGTGTGTGTGAGGGAGACAGAGAGAGAGAGAGAGAGAGAGAGAAAGAGAGAGAGAGAGATGGGGGAACAGATGTGAAAGTGTTAGAGAGAAATAAGAAATAGAAAGAGAAATAAAGAGAGAAGGGGGAGGTTTGGACATAGCAGCAGCATTATTGCAAAGCATTCTGGCACCAATTCTGAAAACTAGAATTTAGCAACACAGCTCAGTAATTTGTAGGAAATGACACAAGCGCTGTGTGAGCTAACGCTGTCCACTTTAACCTCCCAAAACATGTCACTTATTAAAGATCACAATATTATAAAGCACATGAAAGAGCAGGTGGATCAATTCTAATGTGCGTTTGATTCTCAGTTTCATTAACTTCCTTGTTTTTTCCACACAGTAACACCCAGGTGGGAAACAGCTTCAAAACCGCAGTCCTAATTGCGAGCATGTGGCCTTGCGCAGCGTCCAAGGCGCACTTGACTTTTCCACGCTGTCCTGTCATCTGGGCTGGAAGCCCTGGACGGGATCTTACAGCACATCCCATCGGAGGAGCACGTTTGGGCCGTAATGCAGCCTGCATGTCAATGAATTACCACACACACACACTGAATCGACTGTTTATAAGCAAAAACCAGATTTCACGTCTCATAAAAAAAATCGGGAGACATAAAAGCCCATTTTCCCCATTTTCAGCTACATCAACTCAGTGTTGCGTTTACGGTCAATCTATCATTCTCCCCATTATTTATTTCACATTTTCTGAAGGGTTGCGATCGTTCGTTCTTTCCAAACCCTTTAGTCCTCTTGAATTGTTGTATAAACAATAAGGCAGATCTGAATCTGACAGGCGCGTCTCTTCAGCCCGGAGCAAACCAATCCAAGACCGTCAGCTGGGAGAGAGGTGCCGCCGGCAGGCTGGCAGAAGGTCCTGACAGGGCCCGCACCTCTCAGTGCAGGCTGTCAGCTCTTCTTCAGTAATTAGGAAGCCAAGCAAACACACTGCGTACTGCAGAGCCAATCTGAAAGAGTTTTTTTTTTACCATGACGTGCTATAAAACTGTCCATCTGAGTGAGCAAGCCCCTGCGTCTATAAAGCAGCTCCTGAGTCTTAAAAACCGTTTTTATGGAATGAGATAATTTCGGCTTTATTTTACGCGTGGTCCTTTTTTTTTAAATGTGACAAAAAAAAAAAAATACATTTTTTTGTGATTTAATCCTACACCACAGCTCACACACAATATCACACTTTCATTTTAGGCCATGCATTTCAATTTATACGTTCTCATCCAGTTTAATTACAGTTAAAAAAAGAGTCCTGTGTGGTTAAACTGGTTTTTTTAAGTAGTAGATTGTGTTACCTCCATTTGCCAATTAAATCCCCAGCAACCATTACAGGACATCCGGGATTAAAGGTAAAGAAAGTGGATTTGATGACGCCTCATTTTAAACACTACATACACATTTTCTCCTTCGTGCCTAATTTACACTCCGAACGCTTTTATTGACTTTAAAAACAAGATGCTGGGCTGGATGACAATGCGCCCATTAATCAGGATGTTGTCCTTTCAAATGTATCAGTCTCGTGGGTTAATTGAATTGTAGGATGGAAAATGGTTAGAGCAACACTGGTGCTGTAGGTTCATTAACTATTGTAACTCAATCCTTTGGAAAATAGCAGAAACTTTGATTTGTTTCCTGAAACAAATACTGAGGTCCCTGCAGGGAAATCAAACTCATCAAAGAAGAAAGCCGAAGAGATTGTAGCCTTTATATTGTTCCTTCAATATGCAAACAACTTTCGTGCGTCATCTTCAAAAAGGTCATTCATACTGGAATTTTTTCTCCATTGAAATCACATCTGCAACTATTTAGGAGGAATAAATTATTTCCACGCCATATTAAACGTGGATACATCTAACACCTCAAGGAAACGAGCATGAAATAGGATTAAAATACAGGAAAGAGATCCTGGAATCAATCGGCCTGGATGTGATCGAAAATTGATTATAAAAATACGATAATAAACATTTTTTATACTTTAGAATGACTTAAAATACAAGTGTCTCTATAATCTGTGAGGCTAAAGTGTTTGGTACTGCCACCAGCTGTTAGTCCCAAGCTTCACCTGTCTTAGTGTTAGTTGTCTGGATAATTCTGGTTAAATCAGCTGCTGCTACAGCGAAAGGCCTCATGCCGCCTGTGTTTACTGCAACAAACAAATTCCCTTTAAATTAGCATCCTGAAGGACTTTGTCAAATCAAAACCACGTGTCAGCAAACATACAGCCTTCTTGAATTAAAGTGCATCGCCAAGCTGCCCTCCATCCAACCTCGAAGAAAGAACTCGCTTATTTGATTAACCCCAGAGTAATTACAGCGTGCGTCCTCTCCATGGGCTTACATTTAGTCAGTCATATCATTTACAAATTAGGAGTGCATTAATGTGGCTACTAGACTCAAATTATGTGGGACGAGTTGTGGTGATACTGTTGGAATATTTTACATCTTGTAGGTCTGTTTGGTATCTGACTTCAGTGCATAAAAATATGTCTAGACCAGAATAAACCCAAAGGCAAAACATAAGAAAATGCTCCTTTCCCATTGAAATCTCGTTACATTTTGTTCTAACAAAGAGCTTTCATATGTTTCTGACAGTAGTGTTTGTCAGCTGAGCTTTAATAGATAAAACAATCCCATTCAGGGGCCACCGGGCTTGCGTGGCCTGCTGCGCCATAATGCTTGGCACAAACCCTCCAATGACGGTTCAACACTGAGTGTTTTTTGTCAATATTAGCGGGACTACTTGGGAGGAAGTTTATAATTGGACACGTGTTTTCCCCGCTTTTTGTCGTTTGGAGATCAACTGATTCCTTTGTAATTCGTTTTTAAAGCAATGAACGATCCACAAGGAGGGGTAAAGTGTTCTTAAGAGCTCCCTTTCAGCCTTTAGAATTGGCCAGAGCAACCCGCCGGGAAACATGGAGGCCCTGGAAGTATTTAATCCAGGAGATGTGCCCATGAGGCTGTCACACAGCAGAGATTCAGACATGTGCAGGTAGGCAGTTACCAGGTTGTTGAAGAAACCCCGCTCTGCTCTCTGCCTTCAGAGACTTTATCCTTCAGTCCTGCACAGTTTAATTTTCCGACCAGAAAAAGAAACAGAACAATTCCATATTTATTTGTAAATTATGGAGGACATACTTTTTGATTTCGAACAGGATGGCAACACTGATTTTGCATTTTGGGGACAGATGGACCAAAACTTCCAGCTTCAGACGCAACTGGACACTTTCCTGCTGGACTACACAGCAGCCACAGGCCAGCTCTCGCCCTGGTCCTCCTTCGGCAGTCAGTCCATGTTCCCGGAAGCACAGCTGACCTTCACCGACCTCGACGTGCAGTCTCCGGGTGCGGGTGTCTGCGCTGAAGGGGAAACCTCCTCCGTGGACGAACCCCTGGAGGTGAGCAAGCGCAGGGCGCGGCGGCTAGTGACCCATCACCCGTACAAGGTGCAGCGGCATGCCGCCAACATCCGGGAGAGGAAGAGGATGCTGAGCATCAATTCCGCCTTCGAGGAGCTGCGCTGCCACGTGCCGACGTTTCCCTACGAGAAGCGGCTGTCGAAGATAGACACCCTGAGGCTGGCCATAGCCTACATCGCCCTGCTCAGAGAGATCCTCATGTCGGGCTGCGACCCCAAATCCTACGTGGATGAGTGCATGAAGAATGGCTACAAGAATCAAACCAACGCCATCTGGAACACAAGTGGTGAGCTGGTCGCTATCATTAGCCCATGAAGTTGTCATTAACTAATTAATGATCGAGTATGCAGATGAGATCAGAGTAATGTCAAAGCTTAACTTGAGCCAATGTGTTGACAGGAACATTAATAACAGCATCATCCATAACCAATGCATTGTCAGTCTTATCTCATCCAGTTTTTTGCTAAATGTTTGGGCATTGTTTTTAAAAGAGACAGGATATATAATATATATTTTCCTTAGAATATTACAGAATCTTTCTTTATATATGACTTAAATTAGTCCTGAATGAAACATTATGGTCATAAACAAACCAAACTGTGAAATACCTGATATTTAAAGCTTCAATTAAGTTTATCCTAATTAGCCAAATATGCTTCATTAACACGTTATAATAGAGACCATCACATACAACACACAAATAAAAATGAGTTTTTTCTTGTCTATATCTTTGTTAAGCTAAGAGAGGTTTTTAAAGGTTAATTGAGATGGAATTGTCTTTCAGTGGACAGAAAGAATGAACTGTTGTTATTCACAGTGATCCCAGCATACTGACATTCATTTTAATCAGCTTGTTGTGTGTCTGCTGCACACTTTTATCCCCAGGTGTGTTTCCCTCATGCATTTGCTGTTAAATGAGCCTCATTTCACCAAAACACAAGTAGCTGTATTCTTACTGCCTCCATGCACTTAACTAATTCTGTGGGAATCTGCTCTGAAGCCTCTTTATGGGGCTTTTCAGCAGTAAGTGTGCCCCCATTGTGTAGCCCCAGACCTAGGACTTGTTAAACAGTCATTAAAATGTATCAAAACTTATATGTTTGTCCTGCTTTTGTCTCCTTCTGCCCCCATGTTTTCCCTTCCCAGATCTGACAGCCCGCCTCTCTTGGATAAAGTGGGATTAACTGAGGATCATGGGGCACCCTGAGTGTGGAGATTGCATCGGGGAGGAGGTTCAGGTTTGTTCCTCCCTCTTCTCTCTACATGTCAAAGACAGGCGGCCGGGCCGGCGTGACAAACCCCGACCGATCGACATCTGCAGACTTCTCAGCGGGTCACACACCTCCAGGCTTTCTCAACCCCATCTACTCCTTCGTCCTCGGTGGCTTTTAATATTCTAATTTATTGTTGACTGGTAATTGAGAGCCATTGTTTCTGGAGCTCGGGGGGAAAGAGGGTTGGCAGTGTTTGCCCAAATGGATGGCACTTGTGAAACAGAGAGAGAGAGGGGCACTGGCATGAGACTGAATGGACTCTATAAGGGCTCATACTTCTGCATGTAGCGCTGAAGTGTTTTCTGGACTCTCGCTCATTAGTCTGCGAGTCGATGTGTTAAAAAGAGCCTTGGTGATGTAAATGAGACAATGGGCGTTAGAAGCAGAATCAGTGCAATGTGTTTTAGCATGTCAGGTGCTGTTTCCAAAGATGGCAAGGCTAATCTGTTTTATGTGCAACCTCTATCATCTGTTGTGTTATTTATTCATTTATTTATTTATAATGATTGCGTATTTATGAGAAAATACTTGTATTTGTACAAACTGTGATTATTTATTGTTCTGTAACTCCATAAGACTGCTGTGTTTATTTTGATTTCCTGTACATTTGAAGCTACTCCATATGTGAAAGTGGATCACAACTTTAATTTAATGTGTTGGTTAACAATGATCTCTACTGAAGATCATAAAAAGCAACCTATCCCTCTCCAGTTTGGTTTTATTTGTGGTATTCCTTGATGTCTTTTTGTACTGGGGTCTTAAACCTGTTATAGAGGTCAGTCAAGCACCATCATCTCTCTCTTGGGCTAACACATTGTCCCTGATCTTTTTTCCTGTTAGCTTTCGATAACACTTAAATTTGGACGGATATTTCTGTTCATAGGGGACTAAGTTTAACCAATTTGTTATTACAAACACCCCATAAATGTAGTCATCACTTTAGGACAGTGAGTCCAGGTGCGGTGGAGCTGTGCTCACCAAATGATCAGTGTTACAGGTGTCCTTCCTCAGAGTGAGCTTTATTCCCAGCTTTTAACAATTCCTGTGCCTAACAGCATGATGGATGGGCTTCTAGTGCTATCCGAGCCAACCCTCAAAACCGCTGTGAAAAAGGACAAGATTTTCATGTTTAAGTTAAAAGGTAATAAAAAAACAGCCTGATACTAATAATCCTATATTTCTATATTAAATGTCATCATCTAGTGACATGGAATGCCGATTACTTTGTGGTGGCATCACTGAAAAAACTACAGTAACAACTGTGACTGGCATCATTGTAGCAATTTGTAAATGAATGGATAGATAACTAATACAAATATTTTGGGCTGTCAGTGCAATTAAAAGTAGATTTATTTGATATGGGAGTAAGGAACTATGAAGCATCAATATGAAGCATTAATTTGTAGCATGAGAAGATTCGACTCGGTTAACAAGTACATTTTTTGTTATTGATAACTTGCCAGTTATTGCTGCCTGGCTAAGACAAGAAAGCAGTCTACAGCCTTGTTAGCGCCTCTGAGAGGCTGTGGTAAGGTATAGCTGTGATTTAAAGGAACAGTTAGTGGTGAATTTGCAGATTGCAACTTTGCCTTACCCTCACCTTTCAAGCATGTTTTGAGCTACCGTAGAAACACCGCTCTTCTTCTTTAGATAAAAACAGCTCATTTTAATGTAACACAATTCTTATTTTCAGGTGATTATGCACTCATGAAAACATACCTATATTATATTCCATTTCTGCCAATAGATCATTCTAAATGTTACACACTGGACCTTTAAGCTAAACATCAGCATTAGCAGGTAAAAAGTTTACAATGTTCACTATCTTGTTCGTGTGTTAGCATGCTAATGTTTGCTAATTAGCACTAAACACAAAGTAGAGATAAGATTCATGTGAATGTCATTAGTTTTGCAGGTGGTCATAAATCTGTTTAAAACAAGTTTTGAGCTAAATGGGATGTCAGAGGATCACCAAATAATGCACCCCACCAAAATTTATTCAGCAGTGTAGTTTCTCTGCCTGAGCTTTTCTCTTAACAGTCCACAGATGTTGCTCCATGTACTAGTCAGATGTGTAAAACAGGCAAAGGGAGTCAACAACATACCCATTCTTCTTTTACACGTGTGATTTTAGTGCCACTAATGGAGCCCTTAGGAAACAATTAAGAAGCAACCCATTGAGATCTACACATAGCTTACAGGTGATGTATAGCTGATGAATTTCTGGTTTGAGAGTTTTGGTCACAGTAAATTAAAAATGGGTCCCTAGTTATTCTGAAGACCAAATTAATTACATTCAAACCTTTATTTTCGAGTTACTTGAATTTATGCGTTGGCACAATTTTCCACGTATTTTACAGAATGACAGGATTCAATAAATATTAGTACTTGGAACAACAAACGCTGTAAAATTTAATTTGAGTCGATTTATCCCATTTGGAAACATTCAATCAATTACTTTTACTTTGTCCCTCTGTGTGTGAGCGTGTGTGTGCTCTTACAGGTGTCATAGATGTTCTACATACTGCACACCTGTTGGATGTAAATGTGCACAAGAGACCCTGGATTATGTAAGGAACAGGTTCATGTGGCTGAACATGATTTAAAAATGAAACATCAATTAGAACTGTGTTTTTAGACCTTTAAAGGAGTTGTTTTTTAATGATAGCAGTCACCAAATTGTGTTGTGACCTTTGTGGCACTCTGATGCTCAGTGACCCCTGGGTCCCTCTGGTGGTATTGATTGGCTAAATTTATTTAGAGATTTATTCCTGCAGTAGTTTCTGATGCGTTGTGTTGGAATCAATAGCTTTTTGAGCTGAGCTTTAAAAAGATTAATAACTGTCGGGACAAAGACTGATATTTAAGCTCTATCTTTGTAATATTTGATGTTCAGGCTGCACATGTTACAGATACAAAGCTGAAAAGAAGCACTCAGCAAGTATTCTAAAATAATCTGTATTTTAATGACAGGAGAGGAAACAAACACAAAGTATATAATTATTTGTATTTATTTTATACTTTTTAAATGATCATGACAACTGAGCAAATGCCATGTGCTGATGAAGCTCATTAAATGCAGTTAAAAGCTCCAGAGAAAGCCAAGTGGACATGAGTTAAGATTTTTTTTTTCTCAAACTGTCTAATTAGATACTTACTGATATATTCATGTATTTAATAAACCAAGTAGATAAAGTTTAGAAATTGACATCATGTAGTATTTTCTAGCCATCACCAAGAGATCTTGACCGATCAAAAAAAGCTCTGAATACCATTCAGATGAGACATGATTCAGTCAAGGGGAAAATTCTGGGGGCCAGAATGAGTGACATTCCTCCAGTCTGTGGACTGCATCAGGCTTCTTTTTTTTTTGCGTTGAAGGAGTTTATTGATTTAACATCCGGAAGACATACACTGACAAACACTGCAAAGCTGTTCTGCCTTCGGCCGGCAGGTGTGTTTATCATGTTAGTGTAACTCTGGAGTCTGGGTCTTGCACTTGTAAATATAATTAGTGTATCACATCCTGTTGGAACAATGTCGGGTCTGGATGGAAGAGATCTGAAACAGCCCTGAAGAAAGGTAAAAAATCTGTTTGGGTTTTTTTTATGTGGCATATTGGTTGTACAGTAAATCCACACAAGTAACATAAAACATTTTACCAAAATATATTAAAAATGTGGTGCTCTTTAAAATTAAATTGCTCACCTGGAAGTTTTCTACAAGGCCTGAGTTTTGGCTATACTTTTCTTAGGATGAAAATAACAATAAATCACTTGATCCACAAGATACACTGCCTGCAGTGTTCACTGAGGCAGACTCAGAGATGGCAAACATTTGTTTGCTAGGTGGCCAAACATTGTTTTAAAGGTGGAAAAATCTCTGCTATATCACAGGTACAATATCACACTCTGGGGTCAGACTGTGAGACAAATATCCAACCCCACACAAACAATGTAAAACTCCACGGTGGTGTGATCCTTAGAACAATTAGTGCAAATTTCCAGCATTCAGCTGCAAGTGTCATCCAGCCGGATTTATCAGACTGGATGTAAAGCTCCTTTAATACTCAACGATGGATCTTTGTGTTCCCTACACTTCCATGCTTAAATTGCTGCATCTTGTATGTAAAACAGTACTTTAACAGTACTTCACAAAGCAAAGATTTGTTGATTTTGCTTTCATTGCAAACTGTGACAGTGCATAACTGACTTATAACAGCTACAGCCTGCCTAAAAAGGGCTAGTTTGAGGTATTTTAAATTGTGCAACAGTGTTCATAACCTGGACACAAAACTCAAGTGTTACCTCAATCGCGTGTGTAGATAGAAACGTCTCATTCTAAGGTAACAAAAACACTATGATTCCTATATTCAGGTGATTGTACAATAATGAAAACATACATTTGAATACTATCTTCCATTTCTGCCAAAAGATCCTCCTAAATGTTATACACTGGACCTGGCAATGTGTATTACATTTTTTGCATTCAAATAATTTGCATGTAAATATACATACAAGTGAAGAACAGTACTATTATGGAAAAAGATCATATATCAGTTACCATGCATGACATTAGTAACCTATCATTTGCCATGTTTCAATGGATCCAAGAGCTTTAAAGCAAGAATATAAATGTATATATAGAACCTGTGACTGTTGAAAAAAGGCTGACATCTAATCTAATAAATGTAGTGGATTATTCTGCAAAACAGAGTAACCCAAAAAGTTTACCCCCCAAAAACCAAACAAAACAAAAATGCTGACTCCCCGGAAGGCTCGCACCCTGCACTCATCACCATGGTGACCCAGTGTGTTGGCACTTTAATAGCTGTGAAACTCTAGTTAAATAGCTCACCTGTTTTTCTCATTACAGCTCCTCTTCACAAGACCACGTCTTTAGCCTCAGAGCTAATAACTCAGATCAGAGTGTGTGAAGGAGAAATGTGGTGTCGTCTTTACAATGTGTCCCAGGGGCCCACGCTTAAGGCCCCTGAACAGTGGGGGGCCACGCATTTGAAGCCTTCTCAGATGAGCACTGGAACATTCAATAATTTCCTCCTCGGATTAGAGCTACAGCCCTCCTGGTGTCCAGAGCAAACACAAATAAACAGTGTTAGCTTTTCAGGAGCTAAGGTGTTAGCTGTGTGAGGTAAGAGAGCCATCAGGGTAGGCAGTGAAATGAAACATACATTATAATGTAACGTAATACATTATTCTACTAGTTTGGGCCACAAAGATTCATTGTCCTGTAACTTCAGAATAAACTAACAGCAGGTCTATAGCAGAGCTGAGGATGTTGTTGGTGACACAGGTGACACTGAGGGAGTGACAGTGGACTGTAAATGCCACCCCTCTGTTGACATCCGCTGAGCTTCACCCTACTTGTCCTATCCCAATTAGCAGAACAAACAACACAACTGTTTGCCCAGCCTTTCTGCACTGCCTCCCCAAAACTACCCAAGCCTAATCTTGCTGTTGCCCAATCTAGACGGGCCACCTGGCTAACACATCGCACTGTGAACCTGGGCCAACCGTCCTGCTAACCTTGGCACCAGGGTCACAAGTGCAGCACTAATTACGCTGCATTATTTGTGCAGGAGGCTGCCCCATCAGCACCCGAGTGCACAGTCTCTCTGTGATTTGTTCAGCAAATTTACTCTGACCCTACAAGACCAGCCCTCCAGCCCCCCCCCCCCCCCCCCTCCACCCCCAATCCCTCTTGTTTGGCCTGGTTAAAGTTCAGATTCTGGAAGTAGTACATGCATAATGAATATAATTGTGTTATAGCCAATATAATTGGTTGGGCAACACTGTGTTTTGTAACTGTCAAGTCAATGAAGTGCATTTGAGTTGAGTTTGGGTTGAAATTAAGGTTTGTGACTTTGTGCTGAAAGCTTTCTCCTATTGGACAAAACTGATCAAATAAACAGCTTTCTGATCTGCAGCCTCCATAGCTAATCAATTTGTGTATACATATGTAACTCAGGTGGTCAGCCATTATTCATAGGGGTTGTTGGTTGATCCCAAAGTGTATATGGGGAAATAATGTCAGTTGCTTTGTACAAAGGAATCTGTGAAATTTATGTAATATACCCGTAATATATATTTTTTAAATATCGTTTTATTTTTCAGCTTCATTTTGATGAACAGTTAGTGTTTTGGAACTAGGTAACCTTCCCTAACAGATACAGCATGTGCCTGAAATGGACACAGAACTGTATATCACGATTTCTTTTCTCCACGCACATCTCCCATAGGGCGTAATGCTTTGGAGAGCTGCACTTCAAAGCTTGGCTTGTTCATTGGACGCCCATAACTCTACAGGGGCAGCAGGGCAGAGTCAGGTATTGAGCATACAGATTTTGGGGGGTGGCGGTGGTGGTGTGTGCGTAGGGGAGAGTTGGGTTATTCTGCCCTATTTCCCCTTCCACCTTCAGATATCAAAGCAAACTCTGACAGTGGGGGTCTCTGGCATCCCGGGCCCCTTTCTACACAGGAGACAAAGCATCGAGCAGCGAGTCTGCATCATATTAAACAAAGCCTAAATGCTTCAAGCTGTTACACACTCCCCAATGAATCCTTTATGAAAGGGCCCCTAATGCGATTTCAGAAACACCTTGTCATCAGCCCTGGAGCAGCAGAATGGGGAAGTGTGGATACATGAATGAATGGGTTCTTGGCGTTACTGAAAGTTACTGAAGAATGACTGTATGAGTGGAGGTGCCTATGGTTTCATTGCCCAATATGTACCTCATACCGATATTGCCGGTTGTTTCATTCACTGAAGAGGCCTCTGCTAAATACAGGCTCTTATTAGAAACACTGCCTGTGACTGATAATGCTTGGTTTTGATATTTCATATAAATATGTAAAACCTGTGTCTCTGTGTGCTTTGGGAAACTGCAACAGCTGACGAAGAACTTCAATAACATCTATTCTTAGCCAGAAAGAAAACAATGTTTTATGTTTCTTTGTTGAACATATCAGTTGTTTCTTTATAAAAACACTGAGGTTTTTCAAACATATCTTAGTCATTAAGATTCAGATTTGTGTCATGTCTTAAGTGTGAGGTCTTATGCAGAACTGACATGTGAGTCACATTTTCACAACTTACTGGAAAAGAACTGCACAATAAAACAGACATAGCTTTTGGTTTTCTCATATTCTGGGAACCACCAACGTCTTAGTAAAGAGCAGGGTTTTAGTTAGAAAAACAAAAAAAAAATATTTTTTCTGGTGAGTGAATGTACAACAATACTGACATACAGTCAGTGGTTTTGTGTTTGTCGTTGTGGGGTCTAATCATTTTTAGTATTCCCTGAAGTTTTATTGAAGCCATTAATCAACATGTACCATTCTTTTTTTAATGGGTACCACCACACTTTTAGAAACTGTTTAATGCTTAAGAGTATGAAACTGTTATGCATCACACACAATTTATTAGTTATATTATCCTTTCAAAGTCAATATATCTTTCCTCTGAAAAGGTGATTATACACTGTTTTTGCTGCTGGATTTTTACAGAAACAAATCCCTGTTACTGGTTGTTAAATCAATTTTTTTCAGTACATGTCATCAGGTGTTTCTTGGCCTGTTTGCGTTACAGAACTGGGCTGTAGTCAATATGTAAACGGTTACTCTAATGGAAATGGTGGGACTACAGGTAGCTTTAAAAGCGATTGCACTGCTGGTAATAGACACTGTATTCCGTGCAATAAGAACCAGCTGGGCCTTTCCTCTGCTGAACATCTTTGGTTCATCTTGAATCACTTTCTGACACACACGCAGATACACACACATATACACATGCATATATGGAAAGGCAGATGTAGCTACACTGATGCACACAATAATCAGGTGATAATATATACTGTACATGAGTTTAAAGGCACATACTATACACAAGCAGACGCATATGCATGCACACAGGCCATGGCTTTAGATCCTCTTGCCAAGATCATTTGGGGTGAGCCTCACAAGTGTTTGGGGAGGTTGAAGTCAAAGGTAACTGATCCTGGCAGACACATGGACAGTAAAATTCCACTCATCACAGCCTCTAACAAATCATCTCTTCCATAACTTCCCTCACACATCCATAGCCGTCTCTGTCAGATCAAAGACTAAAGTGAATCATCATGCATCCATACATTTGGCCTCTTTCCTCTGTTTTCGTCTGTATCCTTCCTTTCTGTTTCTCTCTGAACCTGTTTTTTATCTCTCAACACCTCTCGGCCTCACTTCTTGTCTTGCGAGCAATCGTTTCTGTTTACGAGGTTGATGCGATAGCATAAGGCCGTGCATGCAACAGGGATGTGTTTGCACTGATGTAACAGCAGAAGGGATCTGGGCTTATTAATGCCATGCCCTCAAACCCATGTGGATCTAGTTTTAAAGGTGTCAGACAAGACAGAGGTACGTCATTCTGCTCAGCTGAGTTACGGCCGGAGCTCATCTTTGATCTGAGAGGCAGGTCATTCCTCTCTCTCTCTCTTCCCCCCATTCTGTCTCTCTCTCACTTCATTTTGCCATCTTTGCCTCTCCGTCTCTTTCTCCCTTCATCTCTCTCGGGGGTTCTTACGAGAACCACAGGAACCAATAATTCCTCTTAACTCCAATGAGCATTGGGTGAGATATACATGAGTCGTTTACTGACATCCACAGGGGATGAAAAAGCAAATGAGCCAGTAACTTATGGTCCTTTTGGTCTATATTTCAGTATCAAAATGTTTTCACAGACCTTGCTGAGACACTAAATGATCAGCTCAAGATAATTTTTTAATGTTTATTAATGTAATTCTACTTCAATAGTAAAAAGCTCAAAATCATATAAATTTTACATCCCAAACAGAGTTAAACAAAAAAGGTGTGCATGCTGAAGTGCCAAGTTTGCAAGAATGTATGTTAAATTATTACACTTAAGCTTTCTTGCAGCTTTTCACATGATTTTCCGTCTATGTTTTGCAGTGGAATATGATCGGGAAAGAATTCTAATCAGTTTGGGAATGAGGCAAGCTGTCATCCTCATCATTCGCTGCTTGCCTTTTTGAACAAGAGTTTGCTTACCATTGCCCAGAGCATATACAGTGGATGGAAAAGTGCTGGCCAGGGCCCCTTCTTTTTTCTTCTTGTGAAGTGTGTATATGTGGAGCGTACCACACAGACGCTGTGCAGGATCAGCCTTTCACTCTGCAAGTCTGAACCTTCTCCCCTGGGCATGGAGGCCTCCTGCAGCTGAGCCAGGGAGCAGAAGGTCAAAGGGCATAATCAGGGAAAGTGTGTGTGATTGTGTGTGTGTGTATGTGTGTGTGTCTGCTCCTGCATGTGCATATTCTCTCTTTTATGCAATGCACTCACACGTGTTTAAGCATTACTTTCATATTTGCATGTGTGAAACATTACCTTCTTTATAAAGAGGTTGTATGAAGTAGGCCAGAAAAATGTAACCACACCTCGACCTATACTGAGGCATGCCAGGGTCTGAATTAAGAGCTGTGGCACTGAGTAAAAGTAGTGTGACAGTCACCATTACCAGTGGAACCCAAAACACAAAGCAGACCAGGGTTTTCTATAGGCCAAGGGAGCTTTTAAGGGAAAACCAGGATATGTCCCAATACCAAGAACACTCATGGGTTTAAACAATGTTGTGCAACTTTCAGGAGGTACTCTGTTCTGCCCCATTTACATCAACCAGTCTCCTCAGACGTGTAGAACACACATAACACGGGCACATGCACTCAAGATACTGCAGTTTGATTATTTTCAGATAGTCTTGGTGAACTAAAGTGTACACTACAGTGTAAATTAGCAAAATTGCTTCCTAATAAGAGGCAATTACTCAGTACAATTTGATTAATGATAGACTTACATTAACAGTTGAAGCCTTGTTTATTTAAACATTTCAGGAACATCATCCAATATTATGTTTTTGTGGGTTACAAGTTAAAAGTGTACAAAAAAGGTAAAAGACTTAATAATTTGATAAGAAATCAAATCAAATGTATTAATTTAATATTGTTAGATACTTTTAATTTTCTTCGAAAAAACACAATTAAGCAGATCACTCCTATAGCCTAATGAAAATCCTAATGAAATTTGGATTTAATTCATTTTTTTTCCTGACGTTGTTTCTTTCTTTTTTAAATGAAAATAAAATGACTTGTGACATGATATTTCTGCAGTTTATGGGAGCCAAACAGAAAAAGTGATTATAGCCCAAAAAAACCACAACAATATAGAACCACAGAGATCTCTAGAGATCAGTCAGCTGATTTGGACAAACTGCATTTTGGCAGTGGATAAATTCAGCTCTATAATGTGAGCCACCTGTGCGCCGCTCTGTGTAGGGAAAACATGACATGACAGATGAAGAGGTGGACCGCTGACAAAATGCATGGAGAAACCGTCCACTGGAGGTATCCGCAGAAACCGGAGAGCTCCTCGGTTAGTTTAAGCCTCCTTCCTGTTATACTTCCACATTATAGAAGCTGTGAGAGCGTACAGACTTGATTCGATTAAAGATCAAGCGGATAGATTTCTTCAAGGCAGGCGAATTTGTGCGTAAATCGCCCTCCACAGAGCAGATAGTCTGCACTGAAGAGGGGAGCATAGTATTTACTGTACAGGGAGGATTGAACGCATATAAAAGGCCGTGCAGAGAGTGACTGCATTATGGCACACAGCCTTAATGCCCCGAGAAAAATCTGATTTTATACAGCAGTTAACTGACCCCCGTGGCATAGGCGGATGTTTTACTTTAATAAAACTCCCCAGCTTAAAAAAAACAAACAAAAAAAACATGCTGAGACGTTTAAGGGAATATTATCAAAATATATAAAAGTGAATTTATTATCCAAACCATATATCAAAGATTATCACAGATAATTCAAGATAATAAAATAGAATTCTAGAAACTTTTTTTAATGATTATTTGTAATAATTCAACACATAATTCATATTTTGATGAATTGTGGTTCAATTTAGCATTTCAGTTAAAACACACAAAGAAATAGTCTGTTTGATGATGGGACTAACTTCACACAAACAGGAAAAATCAAACAAATGTCCGTTGCGTTTGACAGTAAATACGTGCCTTGTTTCAGTCATCTCCCAGACATATGAAACCATGACTGGTCCCTCCTGCTTATTAGAGGACCAAGACGCACACTATAGCTCCCCCTTCGCCCTCAAAACCCCTCCCCTTCCACTCTCAAAACTATTTAGCATCTGAAACCGGGATAAAGTTTCCAAAAAAATTTAAGGAAAAAACTTCCTGCGTGAGGAGAAGCGTGCCAACCTCCAGTTTGAAAGCAGTTTCTTCCCAAGCAAGAAGCGCACAGAGTGAGACATCCTGACATAATTCCCTTCATCTTTTCGGATATCTATACATTTTTGTAACCACGGCTTCAAAGGTGGACAACGTTTTCTCCGCTCTATCCCTGCATTTCTTCAAGAAAGAAATGGAAGAGGGCTCCAGTTCCCCGGTCTCCCCTGTGGATAGTCTGGTGACCAGCGAGGAGGAGCTGGACAGACAGCAGAAACGCTTCGCGAGGAAGAGGAGACACAGTAAAAAGTCCAGCGAGGACAGCAGCGGCAGCAGCCCGGGTCCGGTGAAACGGGGGAAAAAACCGAGTCCGAGCAGCACTCAGTCGTACGAGGAGCTGCAGAACCAGCGGGTCCTGGCCAACGTCCGGGAGAGGCAACGGACTCAGTCTCTGAACGAGGCCTTTGCGTCTTTGCGCAAAATTATCCCCACGCTGCCGTCGGACAAACTCAGCAAGATACAGACGCTGAAGCTCGCCTCCAGATATATTGATTTTCTCTGTCAGGTGCTGCAGAGCGACGAGATGGACAACAAGATGTCCAGCTGCAGCTACGTTGCGCACGAAAGACTCAGTTACGCGTTCTCCGTGTGGAGGATGGAGGGTGCTTGGTCTATGTCAGCATCTCACTAGCACCCAGAGACCTTCACTTACAATGCCAAAGCGGTGGGTACCACAGTCTGGAGCAAAGCAAATCTTACACTGATAGTATCCGTAGCCTTAGAAGTAGCAGAAAATTAGGTGTGAGTAATGACTGGACAAATAGTGAATAAAAAGTTAAAGAGCAGTATTAGGAGGTAGGCTGATATAAATGAGGCAGATTTACAGATTATTTTGAGTATACTGTGAGTTTTCCTCCTAAATCTATTCCCTTCCCTGCGTTCATTTTCTGTAAAATATGAATAGTTGTATGGTGGTGATTTGGCCACGTGTCTTGGATTTGGAGGATGTAATTTATAGCCTGCTGCCACATTTGGATTCACACCATATATATCCCAAGAAATCAAATCACAAAGCAAATCTGTGGGCGGATGTTCAGACGGTTCGCATGCATCAGCTGTGCACAGCATCCCAATTTACATTCACATGTTCAGAAGCACGCAGGCTGTGTTGGGCGCGCTTGTTATGTGTGTGGCAGATTTCACACCGAGGCCTCAGCATCTTTCCAACGCCTCACTGTGCGCCTGCAGCCGGATGCTGCTGTGCGCAAGGCCAGGGTGACCCACAGACAACCGTTCCATCAGTTTGCATGTGGATGCACATCCAAGATCCCACAAGTATCCAGTCAAACCTAAACGCCAAAGTTCTGTTCAGGATGTGGAAAAATGAACATTTTTTTTGAGAAAAGGATTAGGCGCAGGGAAGTAGGCGGATTAATACAAATAATAGTTTTGGAACATTTTCACATGCCAGGCCAAATGAAGAAATGCCTCGTTGACCAAAAATGACAACAAGTCTAATCTATTTTTGACCAGAAAGGCATTAAATCAGCCGCTCGTGACTTTTGCAGTTCATCTTTATCCAGTCTCAGTTAACAGCATTTCATAATGAGCCTGGTAAAAAAAAAAAAAAAGGACTGGGCCGCACCAAAACGCAGCTGTAGTGCCACCACGGGTAATTTATATCCACAATAGAGTGCTTTCCTGTGCGGAGACCGCAGGAATGGGCAGCTCGGCTGGACATGTAAGTTCAAGCCAGTGCAAGACAATAAAAACAGAGGCCCATATTAACGAGCAGTCAGGATTTGGTCACGTTATTTTGCAGATTTTCGCTCGTGCCGTGAGAGCCCATGTCAGTAAAGACTGACAGCTGAGAGCAAACCTTTCCTGGAGCTCAGTGTCACACTTTCTCCCTGGTGTGATTCCAGTGAATAAACTTGCAATCTGGCAACAGTGATGAGAGATAAAACAAAAGTCAAGCAACATTGATAATCTACTGAATTATGACAAATGATAACAGCTTGTACATTTTCAGATAATGCCCAGTCAGTTTGAGCGGCTTTTGAGCTCTTATGTAATTACTGATATAGCCGGCCCCAGCAATGACTCTTCCATATCAATTTAACAAAATAAAGGTAGAGGTATTGTAATATGAGCTTTTTAATTTAAGGCTACCCCTTTATTAGATGGTCTGACTAAAGAGCACAAAGTGGGAGACAGTAAATAACACCCCTGGTTAAAATAACTAGAAGCAGGGTTTGTTTAGTTCTCATGGGCCTGACATGCAGTCAGCAGACCGCCCATCAGCGAGGCTTTGTTGTCTTCTAAACCAAGCCTGGTGCCATGGGGCAAACGGAATAAGCTTCATTACAGTGATTTGTGTAAGCACAGTTAATTTGAAGGTGGATTTTTGTTCTCCCCCTGAGTAATTGAGTTTAATTGACCTCCATGGAATGTAAAAGAAAATAACAAAGCATTAAAAAGTGTAGTTTAGACTTTCTAACAAGGTTAGAAAGTTACTTCTTATTTCTCAACACATGTGAAAGGAAATATTCTGTCCTTTAGGATAAAGTTTATTAATTTTGTTCCATGGATTAAAATAGTCGAAATCAAAATTCGCATGGGGATATTATTCATAAACTGGAGAAAAAAAGATCTATAAAAACAGCCTTTGCAAACCGTGACCGGAGTGACCTTACTGATATATTTCAATAATGACTCTGGGCTTAATGTTGCTCTGAGGAATTACATTTTATTGTTTTAGGACTGTCCACTAATCCGCAGCGAAATGAAAACGCGTGAATTTACTCAGGTGCTTCAAACTAAAAGAGCCAGAGAAACAGTGTTTTTCTGTATTTCACTGCAGCTGCACAACTACATTCAAATACAAAATGTTCCTGGTGCCATATGGTTTTACTCAGCTCAGTGGCTAATAATTGATTCATTAATGACTTCCCACATGCACAGCGAGCCAGTGAATGTTTAAAAAACACATCAGATGTTGCAAAATCAATGTGTAGTTTGCATTTCCGTGCCACATTATCAATAATAATTTTTCTGTGTATCTCTTCTCCTCCTCCTCCTCACAGACTGTTTACTTCTACAAAGTATGAAGACCAAAGGAATTATTGAAGAACCCATCGACCTCAGAGGCATGGCGGAGAGACGTAATGTGACCCACAAACTCTTGGAGCGGTGTGTGTGTGTGTGTGTGGATGCAGATTCATCACACTGCTTCTGACTGTCTGGAGCTGTTTGTGGCAAAGAGGAGAGGAGAAGAGAGACGATGAGACGGAGAGAGAGAGAGAGAGAGAGAGACCTGCAACTTGTATAGGCGAGAGATGTTATAGCTCGGATTTACGGCCTGCCAGCAAAGCCATGCTTTACTCGATTTTTAGAAGGAATTATTTTTGTTTTTTCAAAAGACTTTAAACCAAAGTATAAATATATATATAAATGAATGCATATTGTACATACCTGTGTAAGTACGCCTATAGTAAAGGGACCAATGCAATTTAGAGTCATTTGCTGCATGGATTTATTTCATCGACTTTCTTTAGCAAGTCTCCAAACTCCGTCCAATGTACATTTTTGTTTTCGCTTATTTATTAAAACACATATTTTTGAACTAATTCTGGTTGATTTTTGTATTTTTTTTTATTTCAGCTGTAGATTTTTGAGCTATAACAAATGTGTAAATAGCATCTATTCTGCTGGAATACATTTCCCATAAAAGTTGAACTCTTTTAACGTTTCTGGTGAATTTCCATCTAACGAGATGATAATGAAAAGTCATTTAGACCAGCCTCAAACAATGTGTTTCTCTGGTTCAGGTTCCCCTGGTGGCTGCTACATTTGGAAAATAAAATACCAACACCAGTTTTTTTTTTTTTTTCACTGCTGGGTGTGAGAATTCGCCCTTTTCTTGCCTCCTTCTTGTTATGGGAAAGAAACTTTAAACGACAAAAAAAAAAAAAAAAAACGACCATAAAAAAATACAGCTTCATTAACAGTGGAGGAAATTTGAGCCAGTTTCAAACTCGCCCATATAAAATGCTTGTCCGCTTAAATAACGAGTAATCATTTCAAATGGCGATGCCTTCAGGCTCTTTAACGAGCAGGGAGCCCCAACAACCGCAGATAAGGACAATAACTCTCGGCCTGCAGCAGGAAAAAAAGAAAAAGAAAGCCCGGACTTCATCTAGACGACTGAAGAAATGTCTTTGAACCTCTCTCACTCACTCTTAAAACATTAAAATTGTTTACATCTCGTTTTCCCAGACGTGGTTAGATGCAATCTAAACACTGAAAGGAGCTCATTGTTAACGCAGGGCTACTAGTGTAAATGGTAGGTTGACTCTCTGGGACTCTTTCAGCTCAACTCTGCAAGTGTGGCTTTCTCTGCTGAGATCTTTGCTTTCAAGTTACTCTTTTAAACAACTTAATAATTTCACCACCAGCAAAACAAACACTGGCCTTTCATTCTATTTGCAGTAAATCTATACTGCAGTTTAGATGGGTAGCAACTGGAACATTTTAAATACCAGTGAGACTATTTCCCTGGTGGAAAACTGCTTTATAAAATAAAAGTATTCAGCAGACAATAAATGCCACATAAACTCCTTATTGTTTTCCACAGGCAAACCCTAAACTTTTGTGGAAATATTATAGTATAGATATTATTGCCAGTGCGGCTGATAGTCTCAAGGTCAGTGTGGTTTGAAGGGGAAACACCTGCAACCACAGCGGCTTTATCCTCCTGCTGCTGCTGCTGATGCACCAAACCCAAATGATCTCTTATTTATTAACACTTTATGTTATATAAATGTACATATGGCAGTCTCACAGAGAGAACACCCAGATTTTGTAACGCAGAAGGCCAACTTTGTGTTATTCTTCTACATTATCTGATGTGATTAATTTGGTCGGCAAGTCATGTATACCTTGCTTTTTTTAAATTTAACATGATGTTCACTAATGTGGTTCGTAAAAGGAAAATCACTCATTTCAAGGCCATGATTTTGAAATGTTGCTATTTATCTGACACAGAGAACTGTGAGACATTATGATCTCTTTGGCTAATTCTAATGTTGGTTCAGGATTAACATGTCCCTGCACGACTACTGCAGGTCCTACAGTGATTAATCAGTAAATTTGGGTGAATTTACACATGTGGGACAAACAAACAAAGGACAGGGTCGTGTCCTGATTTAATGTTTCCTACACTTAAAAAATCAAATTTTCTGGATAATCATCAAATACTCACAATTTAAGTAATTTCTCATAAACAATTCATTTAAGCAATAAGCAGCTAAATCCCTTCTTAAAACTTAAAAAATAAAATCTTTCACAATAACATGTGAAAGATGAACAAGTCTTGGCTTTTGGCACGGTGGTCTTGGGTGCTGTTGGATAGCCCTTCCTACCTAGGTCGGCTTATCCATAGGAGCCCGTTTGATACCTGCTCATTATCCCGGGCCCTCACAGCTGAGCAGCACAGAATCACCCGGGGCCACTGCTCCAGCGGTGCGAGAGATCCAGATGTTTCCCGTAAAATCAGACGGAAAAAGCTACAAAACTTTAATTTGCAGTAAAAAGGGAATAAAGTAAAGGTTTACACTCTGTGTGCCTCAAACGGTATTCTGTGTTCGTCTGGTTCAGTAAAAAATCCGAAGGTTAGCCCTGTACCACTTTGGAGGGGGATGTTGGCATGACTGAACTTCCCCTGTGTGTGTGTGTGTGT
>NW_023340095.1:6085053-6099507 GCF_004916995.1 Morone saxatilis | reverse complement strand
TGTGCGTGCGTGTGTGTGTGTTGGCAAAGATGAAAGTCAGCTGTGTCGATATTACTCAGACTACAGATACATCTCAAGTATTGATCGTTCTCTTGCTGTTTGGGAGGATCACTTGATAAAAAGGATAAAATGAGTCATTATATTAAATTATAGTTCGTTAGTCACAAGTTGGCATTATTATAAAGAAATTGTGTGGTTTTCAAACGCACTACAGCACATAACACAACATATTTATTATTGAATACAGTGTCAACAAATAAAATATTTGCTTTAAAAAAAGAATAAAGTTATAAATTGGTATATAATTGAGCTAGAAATCATTTTATACTGGCATATTATTCAGTTTATGAAAAATTTTTCAGTTGCTCTTGTTCAATTAGTTTTTCCAGCTACTTCTGTATTTCCCACTGCAGCCACGCGCATTTATTCAGACTTTCCTCAAACATTTTCAAATCATTATAAACTTGCTCTTTAACATGAAGCAGGTGCTGAATGTACAGTAAACGTATCAGGCACAAAGGTAAGTGAAATATACAGAAATCTTCGTAATGCTGAGGTTTTAGAGAACCACCTTATTTGCGTCATGCAGTGAACATAGATGAATCAGCTTTGGCTTTGGTGTGTGCAGACGTATTGACAGCTAAAAAAACAGAGCTATGCTGTTGCTTAACAGAGAAAACTTCACATAATGGAGAGTGAGTGAGATGCCTCTCAGCGTTCACAGGAACCTGGCAGAGCCTTGGCTGTCAAGGCTGCCTGGATGAAAAGGAATTAGAAGAGGTTCTGGCCTTTTTCTTCAGCTCGTCTCTGCCTTTCCTTCATTCCATCATTTAATCAGAGTCCCCTAAGACTTTGATCCTGCACAGAGGGCCCCTGCTGCATTATCATCTGGCCTCAGGGCTAGTACCTTTTTTGTTTTTCAGACTTATTTCTTTGGAGAGGGTGGACACACACAGTTATATGCACCCACACCTGAATTCTGTCTGATCCAGCTGCAATCTTTTGCTCATGGAGGAGAGCGCAACAATCACTAAACTAATGTACCATTCCTCTCATATTGGCTAACAGCCTCAAACCTCTGGTGGACATACAACATGACATTGCCTTTGTCAAACACTGAGAGACTCTCAAACTGGGCGACAGGACAGCTGATCATTCTTGTACTTGTTAAAGTCTACTGAGAGTCTTTGCTCCTGGTGTTGTAGGCACTGACCCAGTGAAAAGAGAGTTACAGTAACCCAAAGATGTGATCTTAACGCTGCACAGCTCATCCAAGGAATAATCTATCTGCTATTTCCTCTGTTTTCCCAGTCATTTGAAGCTCACTGTGTATCTGTTTTATTAAATGACTGAGTGCTACTGTAGACGTCCCCTCCAAAATCTCAGTCTTTATCACATGACTCATCAGGGGTCTCTTGTGGACTCTGGAAGCTGAGGGTGTGGAACTGGATGGGAAAATAGTTGTAAAAGCAGTCCTTCTAGGACTATGGAGTGAGGGATGGCTTTTTTTCTTACTAAGTGATGCAGATAACATGTCTGTGGTGCCGTTTGGGAGAAAACAACAACTTTTCATTTCTGATTTGTGTTATACTGAAGAACTATCTTTTATCTGATGTTGCCATGTGAACAAAGTCTGAGCTGTCATGTTGTTTTTGTATCCTTCTGTATGAGATCACTGTCATTACAAGAAAAACATGGAGGACAATCACTGAGACTCCTGGCACGCAGAGAGATCAAGGCTGGGAAATATATCACTGTCTGTGCAGATGCTTCCATTCAAATCCTCTGTGGGGTATGAAGCATAATTAAGGTGTCTTTCATGACAAACATAAAGGCTTTGTTGTTCACTTGCACATGTTGTTTCAATTGATATTGGATCTGGCTTGTGTTGAAGTAATCAATTATGCAATAAATAAATAAATAAAGTAATAAAATCTGGACAAACAACCAATACTAAACAGAGTTATACCTGCATTGTGAACATTATATGTATGGGAATGTGTCTCTTTATGTGTAACTTGGCCTTTGGTTCTGAGCCTTCTTCTCTTCTGGCGTTGTCTTTTGTCCATCTGGTGTCATCTCACAAACACACACGCACAAAGTGTATGCAACTGCTGTGGACAACATTATATAAACTGCTTCATTTCCTCTGTGTTTCTGGCATTATCGGGTTCTTTGACAGCGGTGTGGCTAAGGGTATGGACTGAAGCGACGGTAGCACTGATTATTACATCTCAGTGTCCACAAGGTTAGAAAATATCTATCTTTAGCGTCAGTGATGTTAGCCAAACAATAATTACAGCTTTTCTTTTTTCTTTTTCAGTTCAGATGAAGGGCAAGCTGGAAGATGTCATCGCAACCGGGAAACATTTTCAAGGCATTACATTTTACCACACTCACAAACACACAAACACAACCCATTAACAGTAATCACTGGGCATTAATCTACAGATGCTATCTATCTCTGGAATAAGGGGCAGCACCTAGACCTCTCTAAACATGGCCCTCCACATTTCTCTTCCCACTTGCATCCAAGAGTCAGTAGCAGTTTTCAGTGTCTACTTGCCTTCAGCTGTGAAACCTGATTTGTCTCCAGGCTGCTGAGGAGACGGGGGCTTCTGGGTATTTTTGTGTGGTAACATGTCAACATCCCCCTCCTCCTTTTCTCTTCATTAGCACCGGTGATGACCGCCAGGGTCAGCAGAGGTCAGAGGGTCTCGGCAGTTCAGGGGCCAATTCCTTACTTACTCACCTTTGTTTTCACTTGTTCACCCACGGGAGGTGAAAAGGGAACTTCTAAGGATGTTTACTCACTTCAGTTTAATTAAAATAATTTACTCAAAGCAGCCTTTGAGTAAAGAACATGTTCCAAGACTCTTCCACAAGGTATAGTAACACGTTAGAGCACATTTAGGAGGAAAAAGGACACAATGTACAACAATCTACCACTGGATAGTTTTAGGCTCATGGAGAGGCCATGCGTCATTTAAACATAGTCCACATATAGCGGTTCAAGCTGTTTGATAAACCCCCTAGTAGCAGGGTTGGAAACAAACAAATACCGATGCCAAATCTAATCAATTCAACCCCATCTTTAATCTAAAAACATTCAAACACTGGTGCTACGGCGTGTTTTTGTAAGGATGTGGTCTGGGTGAGGCTCCTGAAAGCAACAGGCATGAAGGAGTGTGTTAAGGAGCAAACAAAGACTTTATGTTTTTGAGAATTCTTTTTTTTGACAAAACAATTCCAACTCAAAGGACACTTACTGGGTCACATGGTCTTCATCAGAAAGAAAATCCATTTCCAACTGGGCTCCATGTACTGATAAAGACCATGCAATGTGGTTAATACACATGATGAGCAGGGGTGCCACAGGGGGGGAGAGCTCTGACTCAATCGATGGCCCTCGCCCACCCACTACACCATATGCATATGTTTCTGAGTAATGTTTCCTGTATGCTTAATATCCTGCCGTCTGATATTTTATATTAGCTACTACTCCTTTAAATCAATGTAAATCATTTAAAGTTGTGTACGTTGATGTTATTTTTTTTAGTTACTATCTAATTAACCCCAAAATAAAAATGTACATAAATACAAAAAGAACATGCAGAAGAATACATTGAAAACTGCAAATAGAAGATATTCCGATCACTTTGAGTCATGTTGGTTTGAGGTGAATACCATTCACTATCTAAAGTGGTAATGTGTTCCTATACCAAGAAGAAGAAGAAGAATTTAAGCACTAAGGTCTCTCTTCCCTGTCAGTTCATCAAGTTGTGATCTTTGACAGGCTGTCCATAAGGATGATTAACACAACAGGAATAAATTGAGGTTTTCTTTGTGCTTTGTCCTCAATGTTTAAGCTCAAGCAAAAGAATGCATGTGTGACGCGCCGTCAGTGAACTTTGCACTGCTGCTTCTACTTGACAACCAATCTGACGGTGAGCCAGCCTCGGTGTTATGTTTTCAACAGCTCCTCATAGCATCGTGTGTCCTTGCCCTTTTGATGTCAGTACACGCTCAACACCAGACTAAACACATACAGTAGCAAGTCAAGCAAACGCTGCACAGCTTTTCAAATACACTATGGATCAGAGGTCCCAGCTAGACTGGTGGAACATCCAATGGAAAGAACAGCAAACGGTCACAGACTCCCTCATGTGCATTTCCATTGTTTCCAAATCCATGCTCGGAATAAAATAAGTTGAGGGGAACTTATGATTAAATACTGAATTTGTTTGAAATTTTGTCAGCTACAAACCGACTTGTGTAAAGAACTTGCCAATGCATTTCCTGGACTTGACTGAGCCACCTCTACAATCCCCCAACATTGGATTTGTTGCCGATGTGTTACAACTCTTCAAATATATCTAACGTGTTTTGATGATCCAAAACTGATTCTAATGACTCATCTGTAATTAGTTTAATTTGTCATCCGAGCAGCTGGCCAAATCCTCATCGCCATTTTCGAGTTAGTCAAACCTACAATTAAAAAGCACGGCGTTGAGCACAGCTGGGAGGATGAGGCCTTTTTTTACATATACTGGTGGCCGGGTAATGACAGAGCAAACTGACAACGACCAACGCTGCAGGAAGACGAGCAAGGCAACAGAGCTGCCGCACACCAGAATGTCACTGTGGGGAAAACGAGAGAGAAAATAGATAGGGGGGGGTTTCCCATATTCCAATCCTTTGTTGTGGGGAAGACGCAGCCATCTTGTGGGCTGGCCCTTCAAGAAGGGGAAAGTTCAACTAGCAGAGCGCCTGCTTTTCCTTTGACCTGACCTTAACTGAGGGGTCGCAGGAGTTGTGTGTCACTACATAGCAGAGATGACGAACGTGGAGACGCCTACGGTGAGCTAAAGGTGAGACGGGCAGTCTGTGTCACGAGCGCGGTCGTTAGAGCATCCCCAGCCACCTAGGGACCATAAAGAAGTAACATTCCCAGCTTTAACATCATCCTTTTTTTTTTTTTTTACTTCTGGGAGCCTTTGGGACTCTTTACAGCATGTGTATGATAGTAAATATTGTCCCTCATGTCTCCGTTTAACCTTATTCTCTCAAGGAACCAGAGATGTGCTCCTTTTTGTTTGTTTGACACTGCATGGTGTCTCAAACCTCCATGATTTACAGAGATTGTGACGAGCCTACAAAGCCTAAGGCCATGGTAGTATTTACAATGTTACTCTCTAAATTCAGAGTTTGACAGGAAAGCAGTGGAATGTGTGTTTATTTGAGGGGAGGTAAGGCGGGATTGGTTTTGTTTGCTTTTGGACTGTTGTCCTAACGTTAGTTCCACCACCAACAGGGATTCAGTGCTGTTTATTTGGACACCAGCTCCGACCTTTGACCTTTCCAAATGGGTGGTTAATCCCAGTCAAAGCTACTGTGGGGCCCTTGTTGCCATTCCTGCAATGCTGCCTCACTCTGGAATAAAGGAGAACTCCACCACACATCAAAGTCCGTTAACAGGTCTTGGGGAGTATGACTGCATGTGTAAATAAAATTGTAAAAGGTCAGAGTGAGCGTTGTGATGTCTGATCAATTACCTCATGTGATACCTCATCGGTTGTTTAAAAATGAAAAAATCAGGAGGTATGGAGTTGGAAAGAAGTGAGCTTACTAGATCTCTTTAGGCTGCTCTGTCTCTGCTTGAGTCTAGCGGCTCGAGGTTACATTAGCCGCGACTAGCATATGGGCATGGTCACATATGTGAAATCAATATTGGTCAATATTCGCCTTCCATTCAGTTACATTCTATGCAAGCAAAGGGGTGAAAAAAGGATTTGCTTCCTAAAACAGACTACAAACCCACAAATTAATTTCTGTGTGTGGAAGTCCTGCATGGGTCCAGTTTTGCAAACCTGAACTGACCCATTGCCCGCAATTATTCAAGTTAAATATGGACCCGACCTGTGCATACTTGTGCAATTAGAAGTGTAATATGTAGAAACATGACTTCAAATCATAATATAACCGTAGCATGTTTGGTTGAATCAATCACCAACTGTTGCTGCTCACTAGGCTGCTGCTGCGTACACAAGACCAGCTGGGCACTGAGGTAAGTAAAGCCCTATGTCAGTTCACTGACTCCATATTCACACAGTTTCAAGGATCTGATGTCCCAGAATGCAAACTTTACAGCTGAGTTACAGCGCCCTTATCTTCCTTCTTGTCCTCTTTCGGCGGCTTAAGAGTTGTGTTCTTGGAAAAGTTTCTGTCAACTGTTGAAGCACCTGTGCTTCGCTGCAGCTGCACGTTTCCTCAGAGAGCATGTGGAAGCTTGCGGCTTTCACAATAAAAGACAATTCTGATGGCTGATTAGGCTTGATAATATTGAATTGATTAAGATGTTAAAAATAGCCTACACAGTCATTTTCATTTCTGAAAACTCATTTTTGTTCTCACCCTCTGCTCTCTCACATTTAGTTCATTATTACCTATGCCGCATACATTTATATAAAGATATTTATTACCCACTACACTACCTTTATGTGGGAATTATTCACGTGCAGAAAGACGATATCTCTGGTTCTGCTACATCAGTTTGGATACTTAGTCCTCTATCTAAGCAATTTATATTGGATGAAGTTAAATAGGTGTGTGAAAAACGTATGTGCATTCATCTTGCCAAGCTGCCATTACAGTACAGTGCTGTTTGTTATTGTGTGAGGACACATGTACATCGCTCAACATCTGCTCTCATGTCTGACGGTAGGACACGTCTGCCTGACCTTGAATAAACATTTTCTTTGCAATTGAAACTAAATTAAATTAAAATAAAAAACAAAACATTGCAGTTTTTCCAAAACAATACTTTATATTGTGATGTCAAAGACAACATGTTAGAGCAAAGGTTCCCGAGAAAAATGTACTATTTCTGTAACAATGGTGGAACAAGTCAAAAACATAACTGATAAAAAAGAATATGCATTTTATACATATGTAAACCTAGAACTGTTTGTTTATGAACCACAGTGGTCATAGCGATAACTGGCTTATTTAGTGGAATGGACAACCGTAGCAATGACCAGGCATCTGGATGGAGCCCTTTGATAAATCCAGATGTGACAAAGAACAACAATGTCTTCCCAAAAGTCCACCAAAGTCACATCCCGCCTGGTATAAAGAAAAAAGGTTTTCCATTCTGTTGTTGCAGTTTACAAAGCGCCCCCGTAAAACAATTTTGTTTTTGTATTTCTACATAAATACAATAAAATCTATTGTCTGTGTTACAAGTGCTAGATACTTTTTTTTTTCCTTTTTTGTAAAATATTCAACTGAAGTCTTCCAGGTTTGTTGATTCCATATCCTACAGGTAAAAGCACAACATGAGCACCCAAACTCCTCCCCAACAGAAACAAAAGCAGTAAAAGAGATAAGACGGTCTGGATACAGTGAAAGTACTAAAGTCCTTCAGTGCTCGATCCCTTGTGCTGATATGTGGTACGGAACAGACAGACAGGCAGGTAGGCAGTGCATGCGGACATACGGATCATGCAGAGAGAAAAGAGGAATGGAGTGGAGTCGGACCAGGCCACCTAAATAAACAGTTTTGGACCTGGCTGGACTGAACTATGAGGGTTAAAACAAAAAGATATGCCCCTCCTAATAAATGGAAATTATAAGAAAATGGAATGTTGCTTTTTTTGTTACTGAACATTGTGTTAAGACTAACAGTGAAGACAGACGGCCAGAGTAGCCAGACAGTGCTAGTCTTGGCTCCTTTTGAGAAACCAAAGCTTTCAGCAGTAGAAACCCCATGACTGGCACTGCTGTGCAAAGGTTCTGGGAATGCTCTGGGCTGGGTTACTGAAAAGCATTTTATGAAGCGAGTTTACATGCACAGAGATGTCAGCATAGCCAAGTTAAGGTGACATTCAGGACAGCCTGACTACATGCATTTTCATATTCCAACTACAAATACTTGTAGGAGAGGATTAACGCCACATGTGAAAAATGTATTTCATTTAATTTCGAGTTTAAAGGATTAAAAAAAAAAAAATTATTCTGTGTTTAAAGTCAGAACTCAAATGATTTTTTCACTTGTGGCTCTAATCCTTGTCCGTAACTACCTCTGTATGCATGAAGTATCACAATAATGTAAAAAGTTTCTCAAAATTACAAAACATACAAGAGAAAGTGATGTTTGTGTATGTGTCTGATATAATGGGAATGTACAGAAAAATCACACATCTTACACATGGTTATGAATTTAAACCATACTAAATAAAACTGTGATGCCCAACAATGCTCTTCTACAAATGCTTAGACTTCAGTTATCTCTTGGGTACTCAGTGTAAAACCTACTTTATGGCGTGCAAGCACTGTTTCACGTCCACACGTTTTCCTTTGTTCATGTAAATTGAAAAAGTGGCAGTTGACTCAAGCGTGAAACAGTCTTAACTTTGACCTCTCTGGCCATTTTCTGTAGGGAGATGCAGCATCACTCTGCCAGTAGAGGTCAGATACATTCAGTTAAAATGAGAAAATGGACTTCAATCTTTCAATCAGCATTTGATTCTTATGTTTCTCTGAGACATAGATATTGTTAAAAATTGGTCCTAGTACGATAGGAGCCAGGAACGGAGTTTTAGTGTTCTGTGAGGACAGAAAGACGTGGGCTGTTGAAGGGATCACACACCTGTGATCTTTTGGATACAGGACAGTCTTGCTAAGCAACAGGCCACCCTGAAACTCAGAGGCATCACTTAGCTGATGAAAGAGATTACAGATGTAAACTATATGAATTTAAAGGAATGTTGATTTAAATTAAAACTGGGACATTTGGCCAGATAAGGAAATAACTGATGATCCTCTGAAATCATTTGTAAGGCCCATCAGAGGGATTTAAAATAGGGAAATAGCATGGCCACATTCCAATTCAAATCCACCCATCCCATTTTTGGGATTTTTTTCTTGTTGTTAGAGGATGAACTTGTAAACCTTTAAGAAAGAGGAAGAAATCGATCACCACTTTGGTCATTTTTGAGATGTGTAGAAACAAGATTTAGAATTTTAGTCTCACATTTTTAAAAAATACTGAAACTTAATAGGTGCAAGCCAAAATGTGTGTTTTTCTACAATAACATCTACACACATAAAATCGAAAAAAGCGGAATGGTACGAACAATTAAATGCAAGGTTGAGCAGAGGGCAATAGCACACCTACTCTGTGGTATGGCACCAATGGGATGAATGCCAAAAACTCATCATTGTCATCAGTGTTGACAGACAAAAAGACAACCAGTAAAATGCTACTCAACATGTAACCAACTGTAACCAAGGACAGTACAAGGTGCCTTCAGTAACACCCTAAAAATGGCTGACTGTATGTAAGACCCATGAAAAGTATTTTCAATACCCACTTCAAAAACAAGATCATAGTATTTCATTATGTATAGATATATATATATAATATAATATACTCATTTCTTTCATATAGAAATCTACTATGAACAGACAGTAAATACACAATTGTCCATCATTATACAAAGTAGAAACATTTGCATCCCAACCCTCCCACAAAAATGCTAAACCCAGAAAACATAGTCATGTATGCCCACTAAAACCAGAATCTGAACCCTCACCTGCTGTGAAGTATGTCAGCTTTACAATGTAACAGAGAGACAGAGAGGGGAAAGTGAACAAAATACATTAAAAAAGTACAAAAAAGAAGTCACTGAAGTCCACTGAAACGGCAACACAACCAGAAACAAGACACAGATGGGAAGAAATTAACAAAAAAAAAAAGAAAAAGTAGTCATTGACAAGTGTGTGTGGCAGGAATACTCAGGAAATCAATGTCCTATGTACAGTAAACAACAATAAAAACCACAGCACTCTGTTTCCTGTTTGCTGAAAATATACATTAAACGTGATTTGTTTGTAGCTGAAACAAAGGTGTGAGAAGGTTGTTGCCCAGGGGCCAAACACAAGTTGGAAGGATGGTTACAGATAGGAAGTTAAATTCTGCACTCTTTTATCAGACATGTACTAAGAAAAAAAAATTGTAATTATGCCAACTAGGCTGGTGGCTGATGCGTTGTGTAGTCTGTGTAGTCTGGCTAGTAGGGTTAGGCACTGTTAGCCAGTTAAGTTTAAGTGAAGTCCCCAGTTGGTAAAGAACCCAAATTCATTAAGCTCTTCTTAAATATTAAGATATTTAAGATACAGAACTGATTCAAAAGGATTCAGATTTGTAATGCAGATTTGTTTGACTAATGTTTTTGAAACCCAATCCTAAAGGAGGATTCAGAATCCAGAGCAGAATCTGAGCTACATGTGCTATTCAAAGATGTAAGGTTATTCATTATGCATGAGCTTAACCCACTGGCTGTATCACTGGTCAAGAGAAAAGGAAAAACAACTATAAAAATATATGTATACACTTGAATATTTATAAAGAGCAGCTTGCGCTTCACTGTCTATGAACAGATGTACACACACCTGCCTCACAGCACCTAGACATTTGGGGAGCAGATGTGCTTAACAAGAAGCTAAAGATGTTAAACCAGCTGTGAGAGTCTGTGCAGCACTGGAAAATCCCAGGTGGTATGGTCATTGTTACCAAGGAGACGCAGTCGTCTAAATGAGAGGGCTGGTTCAACAAATTGGCCCATATGAGATTAATTCCCCTCTATCCCTCATTCATCTGCAAAAAGTGAGACTGGTTGTAAGGTAAAAATTAAGTGGTTGGACTCTACAGAGATGAAAGTCCATCGCGCTTTGGTTTCATTATTGTCTAATCGTTGATTGATGCACCGTGCATGTAAGGCGCTGAGCCTTGTTCCGCCTGGTGCTGAGGAGATTCCACACAGACATGCTGCCCTCAGACACAGCCAAAGGAAGGAGAGGTGCAACAGCAACTCCCCCCCACCCAAATGCAGGTGAGGTGTATTATGTGTAATGTTGTTTTCAGTCACGTCTACGTGTGTCCCTGTCACTTTCCAGATGTTTTTGGTATATATTGTATAGTGTCTTGTGTTATTTTGTCTGTAGGCTTATTGAACTGTTGTGGCTGAAGGTTTGGATTCAGACAGCCTCTCCAAATGAACAAAATGTAGTTTAAATACAGCTTTCAACCAACAGTAACACTTAAAAAACGACTGTGCTGTCAGTGTAGTTTTATTGATGACTAAAGTAGCCTATGTTTCCATACTGTCATATTGTTTTGCTGAGCAAACATATGGTGCTGTCAAGATATTATTTAAGATGTTAAGATCAAGATTTTATTTACAGTGTTGCAGGGACCTTATGAAAGTCTTTTGCACAAAAATGTAATTTCAATTATTTTCCACTATTGTTTTTGACTATTAAAACCCCCCTTGCCTGTGCTGGATTTCTCCGGCATCCTCCCTCAGTCCAAAGACATGCAGGTTATGTTTCTTTTATGTATTTGGCAACTCTAAATTGCTCATAGTTGTGAATGTGAAACTCCCCCCCACCCAGTCTAAAGAAGTTTCCTCTGGTTATGGAACTGTACCTGATACACGGTTACACTGAATAATACTAATCCCACATTTAACTTCCTTTTCAAAACTGAACCACCTTCAACTTGTGGCTGGGAACTCTCCTCTAAGCTGATATTGTTAAAAATGAGGGGGGAAGAAAAAGGAAAGATGGAGGTACAGGAAGAGACAGTAGGCTGCTTGCAGAGAATTATAGGTAAACATGCCAAGGTCCTCCAGTCTATGTGCCAACAACATGCAGGCAATGGATGTCTTGCCAGGATAGCAGGATAGAAATGTTTAAGGGGCTGGGGAGAAGAGGCCGCGTTCCCAAACCTGTTTTTTTTAAGGCAAAGCTCTTTCAGTAGAGTTCAACAGAAAATCTGCCAGGTTTGAAGAAAGAAAAAGAAAAAAAAAGGCACGAACGCAGTCTTTCACTGTCAGTCCTTTTGGAATCAGAAGCTCCAAAAAATTCAACCACTTTGTTCCATTCATCTGGATATCTTAAAAGAGCAGGAATGATTCATCCATAGTGCAGAGTCACAATCACATCAAAAAGTGAGAAGATGAAGATAAAGCACAGAAAGAACAGAATAATAAGAAAAGAAGATGACTGCAGATTGTCTGTGAATGGTTCCGACTGGCATTCAAAAAGTACATCTTGTCTAGTGTTTTAAAAGCACTGGCACTCGAGGTTGTCATTGTGGGATGGGTTGAGTCAATCCTCTTATATCCAACACATTTATGCTGATCAGTCTGTGCAATGCTGATCAGTGAATGCATCGCTCATCAGTTTTCCGTTTCCTTTGAGCACCACTTTAGTCAGCTCTGCTTGTTCTCTCCCATAATAACATGCCTTCTCGACATGGCAGGGGTGAGACATAGGAGTGGCATTTAAATTGACACTGACTGGATGAGGACACTGTCAAAGATGAAGACTGGTCTCAGTGGTCACAGTGGTCAAAGGGGATGTTTCTTTACATAGGAGCTTCCTCTTCCATTGGTTCCTCTTCAGCCCTTTGGAAAGATAATACCATAAACACTCTTGTAATACTATTTGCTTACAGAACTATGACTATAAACTTTAAGAATTGTACATGCAATTATAAAATACTGAATTGCATACAACAAAGTACAGTAACAACAGTACAAAAGAAAGACAGAGACTAGGGCAGCTTATTTTATGCAGCACATGTAACACAAGTGTACACAGTAATTGTTATCAGGTGTCATACACCAAACCCACCAAAATATCTATGTTTTTAACTGCTAGACATTTGGCATTTCTCACCAGCTTGTTTGTTTCTTTGTCGTTCTTTGCCTGGCATTTGATGCTAGGCAAGCAGTGTACAGTGGATGTTTCAGGCCATCAAACCAAAACAATGTGCTTCAAGGGACTAAAAGCTGCAGTCAGGTGTATCTGTAGCCTCATTTATTGGCTTTCTTAACAAGAGTTAAATGAGAAGATTGATCCCACTCTTGCATCTGTATGGTAAATATGAAGTTACTGCCAGCAGCTATTGGCTTAGCTTAGCACAAAGACTGGAAATTGGGCGAAACAGCTAGCCTGGCTCTGTCCAAAGTTAACATCCACCTACCAGCACCTCATAACCTCACTATTAACACGTTATATTTCATTTGTTTAAACTGTGCAAAAGCCAAAGTGTTAAAACAACATGTGGTTTTACAGGGCGAAATTCTTGAAGGCTTGTCATCACTGTGAGGTTGCCTGGTAATCACAGCAGATTCCTATTTATCTTCTCATCTAACTCACAGCAAGAAAGAGAATAAACATATTTTACAAAATGTTGAACTATTCCTTTAAATGTATACTATAAGGTTCAGTAGTCATTAAGACCTTCTAACACCATGTACCTCTTTCCAATGTGCTTGTTGGCGACAGACAGTGAGGCCATAGCGGAGACAGTCTCAGCTTCCTCTGTGTCACGCTGAAGGGCTTCGCTCAACGAGCAACCGAGTGTGGAGGCGGAGCGCTGCAGCGAGCGCCAGTATTTACCTACAAAATACCAAGACAGCGTGAATGTCTAATAAGAACAGTTGCTGAGAAATGTTATGTTTATGGCTCTACAGGTTTTGTATGTGTGCTTTTACTATACCTTTTTTCTATATTAATAACATCATGCTCAAAATATAAAAGTGTCAAAAAACTAAAATAATTTACAGGTAATTACATTCAGTAAGATAAGTACATCACATAGATGCTGAGGCATGTTGTGTCTAGGTGTAAATAATTCACTCACTGTGAGCTTCGAGAACTTTCTCCATAGAGTGGACAGCATTGGCATTCGGTCTCTGCTGCAGCACCTCGTCAGGAATGGGGTCCAACTGAAACAAATAGAAAATAATATCAAAACATATTTCTAGCTTAACTTTTTCGACCAAACGCGAGGGAAAAAAAACGGTACTGCTCGATTTCCAGTATCCACTAGCTACATCTTGCATGGTATTGGCACTGAACCTATGCCTACTGTGAACATCGGCTAAGTGCATTAAATGTCTCCAGATATTTTTTTAATACAGTGGGTAAAGCTGGATATGTACTTTTATGAATATGACTGACAGGTGTTCAGAAACACTGCACCAAAACACAGCAGAAACCTCACTTCAACTAATGTGGTTCCCTCCTGGTATTAAAGGATCACTTTTGAATGTGGACCACAGCCCGGTGTTGAATCACTCCAAGAGGTGGGGACAAGCTCGAGCTGCTGACACAATAGAAAATAGGCCTGCAGATGCACACCTCCTCCCACTCACGGAGAGCTTTGCTACTCTTTGACACAAACTACAATGTGTGCTTTGTACTAAGTCCCACGCTAAGGACACATACTAGAGTACACAGATGCATGGAAACTGCTTGCTCACAGAAACACATACAGTACATACACGTATAATCATGCACACACTCAAACATACACCAACACACACACACACACACACACACACACACACACACACACCTACCTCAGGGAGCACAGCT
>NW_023340095.1:6071672-6084953 GCF_004916995.1 Morone saxatilis | reverse complement strand
CACACACTCAAACATACACCAACACACACACACACACACACACACACACACACACACACACACCTACCTCAGGGAGCACAGCTAAGCCTATGAAACTCTCCAAGCCACAATTCAGAGGAAACAGGGCTATTCCCCAATCTGCCTTCCCAACCCGGAATGATTCAATTTCCCCTTTGGCTGACTGCACATACGACACTTTCTCATCCCATTTTGTCAAACAGGCCCATTCAGCTCTACATTCCAACACAGACGACATGCATCCCTTTTCTGCTCAATCATAACCCTAACGGAATAAAGGACCAACTCAGAAACATGTAAAGAGAGAAACAGAGAGAAAAAAAAGGTTTGGCCAGAGATCTTGGAGTAGAATGTCAGAGAGAAGAGGAAAAAGTCATCGTTGGTTGGCCAAGGCTGGAAGTTTTCTTTTAATTAAAACAAATAGTGTGTGGGAGGGGTCCGTGGGGACCGAGGGAAGAGGCAGTCTAGGGAGAGGGATACTTTAATCCTGCTGTGGCACGACAGGCTACATCATGCATACAGGGATGGACAGAGGTGCATGTGCACAGACACTCATATACATATAGTTTGTGTTCAGATATTTACACTGGATTATTTGCTATTTGGCTGACAGGTCCAACAATAGCATAGGCTTAACTGCCTCATTTGCTACAAAAGACATGACAGGCAACCTACTGATTTTGTTTTGTGACCGTGCATCAACCCCTCTATAGCAGGCAAAAAGTAAGCCCTCAACTGCTGTTCTATTAAGATAAAAGGTGTAGGTTAGCCTAAATGCGCATTGTTGCTATAACACGTAGGATATGCCAGAAAAAGACATGGCAGATCATTTCATGTAATATGATTTTTAAAAAACTATGGAGATTAAAAGACAAGCATCAAATAGTCTGTTTCCATTGGTTTCTGTTTGATATCAAACAGTCTCATGATACCAGATGATCAGAGATCTCAGCAGCTACCGATCGCCTGGTGATTTCTAAATGCAAAGTAGTTGCTTTAATGGTGGTGAGAACGGTTGCTAACAAACGTAGGGCCATTACTTCAAGGACATGCCTTATCTGAAGCAATGCTCTCCCCACATTTTCTTCTGTAGTGAAACAAACTGAGATAGAGCAAATCAATTCTTAATACGGAGCAAGCTTTTTAAAACATTGAAAATGCATGTCCTAAGCAATGTTATTCAATGTTTCCACCCAGTTTTAGCAATGAAAGCTGAAGAAAGTCCTCAGCCTCTATATACACCAAGTGTTTAGAGACTTTTACAATGATTTTACAATCAAAGAATTACCATTCAAGCACACCTGGGAGCTGGCCAGAACTGTCAGCTATGGAGCTCATCTTCTAGAGAACTTCAGACCTTCAATATTACTTTGATTGTGGCTGAGGGGGGAGACAGCAGTTTTTATTCATCACCTCCCATCCCAAAATATTTCCAGCCAGTCTGGGGACTCAAACCATCAATCTTTCAGTCAAAACCTGCTTCTCCAACCTTCAGGCTACATCTGCCAACTTTTCACCATAACCCTAGGCAGTCCCGGCTCAGCCCAGCCCATACTAACCCAGCTCCCTGTCAAAGCAGGGTCAGGGGTTCTCTGGGGTTTCCTGGGGTTCACATAAGAGCAGGGTTGGACGGGGGCAGCCTGTCAGCTTGATTGACAGCTGGGCCTCACGCTTATAAACTTTAATGGCTCTTGTCAGGATACTCCAGGGGCCCCCACCTGGCAGGTATGGCAAACACACATGCAGACACGCATGTGCACTATATACAAGCACACATTTGTCTGCCACATCATCCTTAGTGACATTTCTGTTTATTTAAGTTTGTGGTTCTGGCTGTGCCTGGAGGTCTGCATCTTCATATCATCAGATGCAGCGGCGATGGTTCACTGTGACCATGTGGACTGATTACTGAGGAAATCTTTCCTTGTGTGACACAGCCATCTAACACACTAGGTCCTCGCCAACAAAACTGAGACACCATGGAAAGCCATGAGCTGAGAGTGAGGAATGTGCCCGGTAAAAACATTCCTGAGGGAGGCTGAAACCAAAACAGTGGAAAGAGGAGGAAATCCACTTGTTCAGCAAAAGGAAAGTGCACAAGGTATCCATTGTTTACTGTTGTGTCCATGTGCATATGCTGGCGGTCACTAAAACCGGTTGATTATGTTATGCTAACTGAACAAGGTAATGATGTGTATTGTGCAAAGCAGGTGACCTTTTCGGAAAGGACTGTAGGTTTGCCTTGTAGTCGGAGGGTGGTGGGGAATAGTCAGGCCCAAGGGGGGACACGTGAAGTCGAGCGTCTTACTGTAACTGGAGTGTAAACACACCGAATAACCTCATTGACAGCTGGTAACAATTAGCATATTAGCCTGTTGTTTATCATATAATTGCTAACAACCATGGTTCGAACTGGGCCAACATCTGTTTGCGAGCAATCATCAATTAGTCCCGAGTTCAGAGTTGACTAGTGTAGTCGCCAATGCATCATTCATGAGCTATTTAACTAAAAAGACTTCATGATTACGCACTACAGTGGTGGGGGCGAATAAAAGAGCCTGTAAAGTCCATTCAGCAATTTTCATCCCACTCTTTTCCAGCTAATTTGAGCTGCTTTCAAAGGAAACCTAATGCTCATTATAGCAAAGCTTGTCTTAACCTGCCAATAAAAGCACAGATATATTTCTCACACTAGCCAGCAGTAAAACACTGAAAGTACAAGCTACACAGGAGGTGAAGAGGATATAAGAAACACCTTTAGGATGTTTTAGTTCCAGTGTAAAGGCAGCCAAATTCTCCCTTTGAGACTGCCACACAACAATAGCACTTAGAATAAACAAGATTAGGTATGTGGGATTTCTTAACTATTTATATTGCCCTTTATTAAATCTAATATACAGTGTCAGTATGTTTTGCAGCATTATGTCAATTCTAAATTCCAAACTCTTCCGTAATTGTGCAATATAGAAAATCATATGTCTATACAAATTGGTAAAAAACATAGCAATACTTGTTGGCATATACAGTATCATTCAACCCTGATTTTACAGTTTCACCTACAGTATATGCAATAGTTAGATAAATATGGTGACGTCTTCGGTTTTGGACACTTCCAGACAATACAAACCCTCAGGCAGTTTGAAGCTTCATAAACAAAAGCACAGCTGACCAGCTAATCCAGCTGTGGTCCCATGCCTGAGCCTACTCATTCGCTCCATTCACACTCAGCCAACGCACACACACATGCACAAACTAAAATATATCCTCTAGAAATAACCCACTTAGTGGACACATTCAAACAAGTCCAAAATTAATCTGACTGTTTTGGCCACTTTGCACAGATTTGCCTTGTTGCACAACCTGCTTTGTGAGGCCGCAGTGCCCACTTTGCCCAAGTTTTTTCTTCTTTTCCCATTTGTCATCAGAGGCTACTGCCGGACTTTTTCAGCAAATGAAAAAGAAAAAGAAAAAAAAATGACAAAAAAAAAGCCAAGCCTTTTATCTTTCCCTCTAGCTCAATTCCTCGCTGACGTTTTCCAGCTACATTCCAAGTCCATTACAGAGACCTTTGCTGAGATTATGATAAAAACACTTGCTTCCTGCCATTTTGATCTGATCAGGGACATTTTAGCCTCTCTTTTTTCTTTGCTATCAGTTATCAAAGCTCCACACAACTGAATGATCTGCCTTTGTTCAAACAGCTGACATCACTTGCTGCCAAAGAGCCAACCGTCATACAAACTCTAGGTCTATAGTTAGCAAGTCAACAACATCTACATTTGTGTTGTTAATCACTTTATCAATGCCATCATCTGCTAACAAGGCAACCTATACAACTCTTTCTATCAGCTCAACTCCAAATACCATTTAATGCTTCTATTCAAAGTTTCAGTAAAAAGCTGAAACCCAATAGTTGTGACTTGTATACCGTCCCGGTTCAATTTAAATTGAATTTTTTCAGATGTTTACTTGAGATGATAGTTGGCTTTTAACATAAATTATGTTGTATTCTGATATTGTGCATATCAGGAATCAATAACAATATTGGACTATTTTTCTTGTATGATACTTTATGTACAACTCTCAAGCGTTTTCCAAAAACCTGCATATAATTAAAATTCATTCCATACCTTTCCAGACTTTGGAGACCTGAATGGGTACTGTACTCTGTACAGCTGCTTTATGACAATAGTTTCCTCCCTCCTACTTCAAATGATTACTCCACTTCCCTTTATTATCTGATCCCTTGGCCTAGACTGACCCTGCTGGAAGAGGTGCGAGGGTAACCATTTTCAGATGTGATGGGGCCCCGGGTGAGAGAGTGAGAGGGGTGTCCTGCAGGGCTGAGGCAATTGACGCTCCCTGCCTTGTGCCTATTTTCGAATTTTCAGCTCCCTATGGCACTCATCCAGTGACCTCCTCCAAACCCCTGCTGAGGCCAATGCTCTGCAGGCTGCTGAAACCTAAGAAGCAAACCCCCGATCTAATTCCTTATTTTTGCAGCAGGGCGGTGTTGTGAGTAACGAGAGCGTCATTCAAACTGGAAGTCCTGAGCACAAACCTCCGTGACAGCAAAAAGCATCCGCCCTGCTGAAGTGTCCTTGAATTCCAGAATCCTTACCAGCTGTAATGGCAATGTTACTCTATGTAACTTTGAGTCATTGGTGGGCACAGTGCAGGTAAACAGAGTTAAGTTATTAGATTAAGCCTCTAGTTTGTGCAGTTCCCCTCTTATGCAAAACCTTGCTCCAGCAGCGCTGTTAGTTTTCTTTGACAGTTTTGGCACGTAGCAGTGCTTTCCTCTTAAGAAGAAATATTTAAGGGTTAATAACAGTGCCGGCATGTTCCACAGTGATTTACCTAAGCTCCAGTCTGTCCAGTGTAATATTTTTTCCACCCAGTTCTGCAGTAGTAACTGTCTTCATGTTCCACACAACGGTGCACTGCTTGGTTGCAGTGACCGAGTTTTACTAATGGGGTCCTATGTTATTGTTCTGTTTGTTTTGCTCTTACTCCAAGATCCACATGGAACAAGGCCATGCATATTTTTTATGATTCCAAGAACTCATTTATAGCTTGAGTTGTCTGCCAGGTTGGAACAAGATGCCTAGGGATGCACAGATACCACCTTCAAGAAGGCAGATAGTTTTACAGCTAAACATTTAAGTACCTATTTAATCAAGTATTTTAGGCTTAGTTTATTTCGAAGACTGAAATATAATTATATTTGTCCATCAGATAAATTCGACTGAACACAACTATTGTAATTTTATCTATACAACTGAAGTGTGAATGCTTACTTTTGAATTTGTGTAACGTGACCTTTACAAGGACTGATGTTTGGCCATATTAAAACAAAGACAATGTTGTTACACCATATTATTATGACCATATCCAGTCAGAGAACTACCTTTTTGTCATGCTCTGTAAGGTACTGTATACCTAATAAGAACTGTAGATCCATATGTATTAGTATAACTGTTCTGAATGTCTCACTGGGCAAAAGATAATGGCTTTAGCAGGTACAGCAGTCATTCCAATGGCAACCAACACTCGGGGTGTGCTTGTGGCTAGGCCTGCAGCAATACTTGAGAGTGGTCAGTTTTTCAAAATAAACAAAGTTAATGCACGAGTGTAAGTCTGGATATTCACTCTTGATATGCCTGCTTACTTACTTGGTATTCTTGGTGTTGACTAACTACTTTTTGAATTTGAAAATTGGACTTTAAGGTGGGTTCACTGCTCAAACATGTCAGTGAAATTTGCACCTACCATTCACACTGAACTGAACTGAGTAGAACTAAAACACCATAACTGACACATGAAGACTTTGTAAACACTTTTCTGAGACATCGAAGGCATCGTGTGATCACAAGTAGACAGCTCTACACAGTTGTGAATGCTTGTGAAGTTTCAGACAATAAATACACTCAAGTGTTTTAAGTGCCATAGCGATGTATAAAACAGCCATCTTACTCCTCTCTGGCTGTGTGCCTAAAAGCAATTATTTTTGTCCTGTTCATTAGTTCATTAATTTACATGAGCTGTGAACAAAACAGCAACAGATTACAAGTGGACTTTAGAGACACACTTCAATGCCAGGCACGAACTACAAGTTGGCTCAGGATATAGCCTGGGCATAGAGTATCTGGATACAAGACACTAGTTCTAGACTAGGGAGACACAAGTGTGCTTGTACTCTGTAGACACGATTTCTTCTTCACTAATACACCCTCTTCCTATTAAGCTATATAATCTCAATTGTGTAGCACAATTCAATAGTCTTTAAAAACAAAAGCACTGAGATATCTTGGATGCATAATGTGAGGGGAGAAAATGAGACTCAGCAGCCTGTCCAAAAAAGCACTCCAGCCTCTCCATTAGCTGGAGAGAAAAGAGTGGGCGGCTTTAAAGAGTTGCTATTCTGTTGTGCGCCATGAATCACAGAGCGCTGATGTTTGTTCATTTCCACGGCCCAACCTACACACTCCCACAATTAACCTTCTGCCTGGAAATCCTCTCCCTCTGACGTGTTTGTGCGTGTGTCTGTCTGTGTGTAGCGTGTGTGTGGTGTTGACTTCCTCTCTGAGTGGTAGAGAGAGCGTAAGGGAACATGGAGGGAAAATGGTTTTGGCTAAGATAGAAGAGTACTTTTGTCAGAGGAATGTACAAGCTTGTCCTGTATTTTAACTTTATATATCTATGCATGGGGGCATCATTAGCATGCACCTTTTATTGTGTTTGGTGGTTAAAGTAAGTGTTCATTCACAGGGAAATCTGTTTAATGACCATTTATGTGACAGAAAATCTAAAATGGATGTAAATATTCAAGGAAATAGTTTTTTAGGTTCAGAAGGAATCAGACAAATCTATTTTATGCTCACTTATTTCTAACATGTTGATTTTGAATGAAATGTAGCCAGGAATAAAAATGTGAAGCAAGTTGAGTGCAACTGCATTGTGAAAATGTCACACTGACAACCCAAATAAACCAGATGCTCTTTATCTGCTTAAAGCCCTGCATGTTCACTTCAACACAATTAAACATAAAAACTACGAACTAGAACTAGTGAGGCTATTAAAAAAGCTCATTACAGCATTAATGACAACATAGTTAACTAAGTCTGCATACTTGTTTTTGCATACCATACTGCTGGCAATAATATGTAACCTGCACAATTAAAGGAATTTACAGTTTCAGGAAAAAATCTGACATCACAGTAATGTGCCAATTTATGTCGCTGGGACTAACTTGATCACATTTTCTATATGGGCTATATGTGCATAGCTCCCATCGTAAACCTCAGTCTCTATTTAATCTCACACCAGCCACAAATTTAGTCCTGAATTCCAAATGTATTTGTCAAATCTTAGTGCCTTTCTGAGGATATTTTGACATTAATTTATCCCTCTTCCTTTTGGCTCTCATCTTACCTCATTGCCTAGCAGAGCGGAGACGCAGGCTTCTGAGGCATCACATATGGCAGTGAGGTCATGACCCCCCTCCAGGGCAAGCACCACTCGACCGCCTGCCAGACCCATCAGCTGCCTGGTCAGGTAGCCAAAGCCTGGACACACAGGAAATGACAGCAAAGAGAAGGCAGAGAGGGAGAGGGAGTAAGGGGAGGAGAAAAAGAATGAGATGGGGGAGCACTGATGTTCAAGCTCTAACTTCCTTTTTGGATATTGATCAAAGAAAAAAAGAGAGAAAAGGGGGTTTGGGCATGGATGAGGAAAGGGTTGACTGCATCAGAAAGTGCACTGTGGATTTACTGGGGACCAAAAAAGAAGCCATAATATGAGCCAGGTTTAATTTCAATAAATGCAGCTTTGCGTTTAGGCTTGGTCAGTCTTTGATCTTTTTCTTTCAGGAGGAGGGGAGTTTAAATATATGCATTCAGCCATACTTTCTTCTCCCATGAATTTTCCCCATATCCCCTCTTCCTGAAATCCTCTCTAAACCACCCATATCACCCCCTGCTCTTATTTGAGATCTGCCGAATGGTTTTAGAAAAGCTCTTTGTTGGCACGCCAAGGTCTCGATCTGAATACACAAGTCAGAGGCACAAAGTAAACACAAGGCGTGTGTTTAAGCGTCTGTGTGTGTGTCTGCCAGTCTTTCCTGCTATCAAAGAATGCGTTGCAGTGTAAAAGCATGAGTGAGATTATGGAGGACATGTATTAAAATGTGCATGCATCATTAAAAGTTCTTTTGAGAATTGTTATCTATGAGCAATTAACTTGGTAGCTGTGGTCAGTACTTACATTTGGCTGTCAGTTTATATCCTCCAAGGGGTGAAGCATGTCCGTCTACCGCATCAAAGCCTGAAGATACCAGAACCACGTCTGGGGAAAACTCATTGGCAATAGGCATAACCACCGTCCTAGAGTTAGCAACAGGAAAAAAAAATTTATAGACTATATAAGTGAGGCAGATACATTTTCTGAGGTCAGATAAGCTATATATGGGACACTTTGTTTGTGTTTTGGCTCGCTGCCCTCCACAGGATGGCCAGAACATAGAGATACTAAACTTAGTATCTCAAAAACACTGACAGAATGAAAAGCTTGGTGATAAGTGAGGTACAATCTTTTCCTGTTGGTTGAAGGTCAGTCTCCCCACAAACTTGCCCTGTTGAGTCACATCATTTCCATAACAGATATTGTTGCAGCTGCAAATGTAACGTCTATTTAATAGGCTGGCTGAACGACTTTGGTATTTAAAGTGGTAATTCAACCAAGTCTCACATTCTGATAAATCTACACTCACCTTAAAAATAATTGCACCATTTCTGGTAGTTGGGGAAATATTAACTAAGAAGAATGATTGACTTGCTGCAGGCTTGTTAATTGCACAGTGAACTCTGTCACCTCTGACAGCTAAACTGACTGTTTGAATTTAAAAGGACTACTATTAAAATATGTATATGGCTATATGCCTTTAGTGTGCTTGCTGTGCTACTGATGCTGATTGTTGTATATGGTGTAACCAAATGGAGATGCTACATATCATTTTTGCTATTTATCTGTAATTTTCAGTTATTTTATAGATTTCTCTCCCTTTCATGGTTTTCAAAGAAAACATCCAACTAATGAGTTTGTATGTACAGTATGTGTGTGGCAGACAAAATTACAGCATACACTTTTTGAAGTGGAAAGTCCGGAAATTTGGAGGCAGCAATAAACTATAACATACATAAGTAAAAAGGAGAAACGGAATGACAGATATAATTGCATGTGTATATGTGTGTTAAGTGTGCAGGATAATTCTAACACTGGATGGGTGGGGTGACTGAGGGCAGTTTGTGTACAACCTTCATCTAAGACACATGTGGTAGGGAAGGGGTACTTGTGTGCAATGTGTCATACACATAAATCAAATCAACAGTGGGGTACTGTGTAATGATTCACTGCAAGTTGTGGCTGGAAACTCCAGTCCGGTTTACATGGTGACTCCGTTTAAAAAAAAACAACATGCAGTATGTGTGTTTAATACTAAAATAGTTTTGCCAAGGAAGGTTAGATTAGTTTAACTTTATCAGATTTATTTTACTTTTTAGAGAGCTGGACAGAACTTTTTTAAAATGAAAGAAATTAATCCAATTATAAACCTGGTCATTTATGAATTGCATAACTCCAAGTTTGGTTTTCTGTATCTGTAAGTGAGGCATCTATAATCAGTAATGAATCACTCGACTGGTCTATAATACTAGGGTTGGCACACTAGAGGCTTAGTCGACTTCGTATAAAAAGTACAGTGTGTCATAGTAATCTGGTTTAGCATGATTTAGGATGTCTCACTTAGTTCATAAATAGTTGAACTTCCCAGATGGCAAAACAAGTGGTTCCCTCTGATTCAGGTTCTACACAGGAATTTTTGGGGTTCTGGGATATTTGGGCAAGCAGTGTTTTGGTGAGGTCTGCCAGTGACGAAGTACCACTGGGTTCCGTCACAGGTCCTCTGTACTTTGCAGACCTCAGGAACACGGCACTGGTTTGCTGGCTGTGGGCGAGCAACGTGCCCTGAACTCCGCAGACCACCGGTTTTTCCATTTCTTGTTCACCACCAAATTATAACCCTTTACTGCATACACCACACCCCCCCGCCACAACACAACATACATACGTACACACAGCTGTCTGAGGGAGAAGCAGGAAGGTTGTATTAGGAGCTTTTTGGTAGTCCCAGACAGCAAGGATACACGGAGTGTGTGCGTCATTGTGTGTCAGTGTGCCTATAGCAACATTTCAGAGGAAACGTAATATAAAAAAGATAAAAGAAAAGGATAATAAAAGAAAAGGATAGAATACAAAGTTTGAGTGAGAGAGACAAAGATACAGAAAATGAAAGAGGGCAAGGCCTTAGAAAACCTTTGGGGGAGGAGTCTTAAAAGAAAACATGGACTAAGAATGAGTCAGTAACATGAATGAACAGTGGATGAAAGAGATGAAAATGATGTCAGCATTATGACAAGTGAAAATGTGTCGACAAAGGTAACATGATCCGCTGTATCAAAAGTTCATACGCTTTTAATCAGACAGCATTCATATAACTAGACAATTATGTGAAATGTACAACCACTCCGCTTGGAGAAGTTAATATTTTCCAGCTCTAGTTTCAGAGTTTATCGCATGTGTTCACAGGTTTTCTCCCTCTTTCTCCGCCCACTCACAAACTTACATACACACACGCAGCCTTGGCCCATTAACATTTGGACCATAAAAGACCCCACACTAAAGGGAGTTGGCCACAGGCGAGCATGTGGGCTGACACACGGCGCAGGGGGAAACCTTGACCGCCAAGGATACATTAACTACTGAGGGCTCTCCCCACCCCCCTCCTCCAACCTTGAACACAGACAGAGACAGTTCTGGTCACGATGATGAAAACTGCTGGTGTCATCAGTTCCAGCCCCAAACCCCTGGAATAATATCCTGACATTGAAGGAAATAAAAACCCACAGCAATCAATTAGCAGACTGGCATGAGGGGAAACCAGTGGTTTTAGAGAAGACTAATTGTGCGTGAATCAGAGGCTATGTATGTGGAGATGAAAAAGCCTTTCTGTTAATTAAGGGAGGGGAGAGTTTACGACTGAGCTGCAAGCTACGGGACATCCTGAGCAAAGAGGTTGCAATCTAAACAACTGCTGGCTCTTTCACGTCAAGATCTTACTGTGAGTGGAATTACTTGGGTAAGCATGTGGTGTAAACTTCTGTTTAATACTGTTTGTTTTACCTAGCAACAGGTGCATGTGTCAAAGTATCAGTTGAGGAACGCTTAACTTTGGCCTGTATTAAAATCAAGTAATTTAGTTCTGCAATACATAAAGTTGAGGTTTAAAGAGAGAAAGAGTAGTCAAAAGCAATGCAGCAGGGGTCAAAAACACAAGATCCTACACTTCCCAAGGCTGAAATAGTCAGGGTTATTTTCTCACACTCTAGAAACCTCAACCAAAGCCTTGAAGCCTGGTCTTGATGTATAAAATTGGTTACACAGTTCCCTTTTAGGTCTTTATCAGTAAATGTAGTACATTGTATGCAAGATAATAGATAACTTTTTTGTTTTGTTTTGCTTTTACAAATAATACATTGACTATGATCATACACAACAATTAAGCAGTGCTGGGCGGTATGACCAAATGTCTGTATTAAAGTATTTTTTAAATAAGTTAGAGCAGGTGTTCCAACTATGCAACAGGCGGAATATGAAAAATGTATATCACACGGGAAATTAAAACCAGTATACAGGTCTGTCTGGTATAGCTTTTGCTTATTCAAACAAACTCATATGTGTGATATTTACAATGCAAGCAGTGTTGGATATTATGTATGGATTTAAAGGATCAGTGTGAAGGATTTAGTGGCATTTATTGGTGTAGTTGCAGATTGCAACTCTGTCGCTTTGTCGTCCCCTTCCAAGTGCAAAGGAGAAACTAGTGTGGCTGAGAAATGCGGGAAAAATGGGAACGCCCCTGTCTAGAGCCATCGTTTGGTTTGTCTATTCTGGGCTACTATAGAAACATGGCGGTTCAACATGGCAGACTCCATGGAAGGCGATCCGCATCTGTAGATATAAATGTCTCATTCTAAGGTAACAAAAACATAACAATTCCTATATTCACGTGATTATACACTATTGAAAACAAACCTATGCATATTATCCTCCTAAATGTTACACACTGGATCTTTAAGACTGAACTGAAAATTTGGAATAGAAACTGTGAAAGACACGTGGAATGTCATTCTCACGACCAAAAACGCACTGACATTTCTCCCTTTGCCCATCAAACCCTCTTTACATTGACTGTATTAATAGACTGCAACTTCACCAGGCTAAACTCTCATAAAGAGCCTTTTTTCCATTTACTCTGCTCTGACTAATTATTCCTCATCTGATCCTGATGAGTACATTCAGTTTTTGGCAGTAGTCGTCCTACATGATTTCAAGTGCACACAAATGTACACACACAGGTTAATACAGCAGTAGGTCTTGGCATAGTGGAAATTTCTTGAGCCAAGGAAAACTTCCTCTCTATATGGACTACTCATCTTTGTGTAATTACTCTAGTCCTTATTGTATCCTTTTCCATATCTTGATTATGCCTTCTAATACAATGTACTCCAGGTTTCTAACATGGACGACAAAGTGCTGAAATGTGGCATTGGTAGTGGACCACAGAGTGTATATAAGATTTTAGCAGTATTAGTATTAGTTCCTTAGGTTTGTTTTGTTAATATACAATAAACTAGTTATCTAATAACACAATACATTGCTACTAGATACATTATGCCTATATTTACCAGAAATATTTACCAATATGCTAATTTCCAACTTTCTATTGATTGTAAAGTATTAAAAAGGCCAGAAAACCTCCAAACCATGAGTCGTTACCATTGGAGATATTTAACCATCTGCAACCATGCAGTAAATGGCCAGGTGAGGCCCATTTTAGAAGAAAATATAGACTCTGTCATTTAGAGGGAACAGTGCCCATCAAACCAGTCAACAAAAGGTTAAACTGCAGAGCTTCAAGGCTTTCCCCCTCCGTTCATAAAAAAAAGCAGAGGAGAGCGGGAGAGGAGAGAGAGAATAAGAGAGCGAAAAACTCACACACGCACACTTACACTTCAAAGCCCTGTCATCTGGCACTGCGGAGAGCTGGTTTGAATTAAGTTTAATTCTCCTCCTCTCTCGTCTTTCCAAGTTCATGGCAGAAGAGGGAGTGAAAGGAGGAGGGGGAGAGAAGAGAGAGAGAGAGAG
>NW_023340095.1:6063666-6071572 GCF_004916995.1 Morone saxatilis | reverse complement strand
AGAGAGAGAGAAAGAGAGAGACGGTGCTTCTGGTTTTCATTAGGGCCAATTTTCTTATCTTTTTTCTCTGTGCTTTTTGGAGGCTCAGATTTGATCCCCTGCAAATGCAACGTGGCACAGGCCAGCGGAGGAATGGGAAGGTGGCGGCTGCAAGGCACGCATCCCTTCCCAAAGACAGAGTGGGAGGAAGGAGAGGACCACAACATACAGATAAACAATGAAATTGAAAGGGAGAGAGAGATGCTGTCTGCATGCGGTTATAAATGTGTAACCACATTCAATGTAAAAGCTGCAGGTGTGAGCATTTGTATGTCTGGTCCTCCATGTTTTTGTGCATATCAATGCACCTTGATGTAAGTTTGAGCCAGGTCCTTCTGCATTGTAATGAGCCTGTGTGCAGCATGTGCATTTGTATGTACATGACAAATCACTATCCAGCATCTGTAACTGTGTTACTTTGAGTGTACATGTGTACAAGCATGTGCGTGTGTGGTAGATCTATGAGCTGTGAGACAGGTTTCCTGCTGTCCTCTGGGGCCTATGAATCGTCCAATACTGCGACAGCCTCGGGGGATTAATGGCACCAGGGTCTGAGGTGATACACACCCAAACTCTTGTTCTCCACTTTATATCTTTGGACCTCTTCCATATTGTAAATAACTCTGATTTAATAACCTACAATTACATAAACAGAACACACAAACACAGTACACGCCTCTCTACATGCATGTTCACTCATATGGATGCATGCAGCCCTGAACTAACATACACATACCAAAACTACTGTATAACAAAGTGGTTCCAGTTTTTAAACAGAGTTTAATGTTAACAGAGTGGACTGGTTTAACTGAAGGACAGTGCATTACTGATTAACTCAAATATGCACTGCATATTTTGCATGCAATGCATTGCATTGGCTCAAATACAGATGGAACCTCTCCAACAAAGAGGAACTTAGATTTCTGCAAAAAAGCCTGCTTTAAAAACTGGAAGTGTGGTGTTGGAAAGAAGTGGGAATTAAGAAGGCATTAAGTGTCTAATGAAAAATGTTATTGAGCTGCATTATGGGAATTATTGCAGGATCCTGTGTTGTTTGTAGTGTGATCCACATGTGGACTAAACAGCAGGATATCTCTCTGCTGCATCAATTTCGACCAGTCTTCTGTCTCTTCTCAGTCCACTACCTTTATAGAAGTCCAATACTAAATTGCTAGAGTACTGCTTGATAAACAACATATATAAATGTGTTATTCTTAACTCTTCTTAAGTTTGTACCGGTTAATAATAATGTTTTTTCTGAGGTACTTCTGCAACACTGCAGTATTGTTTTGGTTCAGAAACAACAATGGTGGCTCTAAAAAAGGTTAGTATTGATGCTGTTATACCATCAGTTATATCAGAACTAGAGAATATTTCTTCATTGAAAAAGCAAAGAACAGATGGAAAGTTTTCACTTTTCTCCCAACTGGCTTACTGGTTTGTTGATTGGATTGGTTTAAATAAGCCTGTGATATTGATAGAAATATGTATCATCCAACTACCTGTCAAATATTATATGCAAAGTGCCTGCCCTTTTCCAGACAGTATCCAAGGTCCACTTCCGAGATGGTTCTGTGTAACAAACCATCTGGTGCATCAGGTTATAGATACTGTACACCGTTATAAGCTTTTACATGTTTTACTGGTCAGTGGGATTTCATATATGTGAATAATACTCTTTTTTTGTGTAATGATGTATATGAATACAAATAATATCTTATATATAACTTATGTGTTTAGCATACTTACGAATGCTGGCTATGGATTATAACATATATAATGTCTATAGTACGATATATTATTAGGGGGTTTTCATCAGTGCACAAGGGTAGAAAGAGGAGGATCAGGAGGGACAAAATAATAAAAAATGGAGAGAGGGAGAACACAAGGGTCTGGGGTGCATTAACAGGGTAAGGTGTGCTTCCGGGGGCTTGCGTGCCGAAAGCTGCGAGAAGACAGTGGCCTGTCGGTTTGATGTGTTTGGCTCAGGCCAGATGGACACACGGTCGCAAACATGGGTTAATCTTCAAAGAGTGCTGGAACCAGTCCAGACCTGCTCCTCACCAGCTGTATGAACCAGAAATGTGTATGAGACATGTACATGTCTGTGGTGAATCCATGCCTGTACGTGTGTATGTTTTACATGTGTGATGGTGTGTGTGTGTATGGGAAGTTATAAATAGCCCCAGAAAGTGGATCTAATAGAAATCAGGCTTGACACAAGGGGGGGAGCCCCCTACCTTCTCAACAATACATCATATGTCAAACCGTGCACTGCATAGCATCACAAGGAACTAAGACCATTCAATCACAGATTGTCTCTGAAGTAGCAGATGATATCATGTCTTACCTAAATGCAGCCAGGTACTCTGCATCACCCATGGGAGGTTCTATTCCTCCAGTAAAGGCCATGTTCACATTGAAGCCTACACCTGCTCCACTGCCCACCTACAACACACGCACATGCATGACTGGGTTACTTTGCTTAAATTCAGACAAAGAGGAAGTCAGAGAGACAGACTGGTTTTACTTCCCACCTCGTCAGGTGCTCCACTGCCAGGGAAGAAGTTCCCATCATCGTAGCGATGCAGTGACAGGTAGAGAACACTGGGGTCTGTGTAGAAGGCCTGCTGGGTACCATTTCCATGGTGAACATCCTGGAAACATCAAAAAGGTTAGGGTAAACTCTACTCTATACAGAGTAAGGAAAAATTAGTGATTACTCCCTTAAGAAAATAAATAAGAACAGTCTCAGCCTAATTAGCCTTTGACTCTTGTAGCTCAAACAATCAATTAAACACTTAACACAGATGACAAGACAGCTTCTGTCTTGTCACCATAAAGACATCGGATGATTTGGAAAGTCAATGAGACAGAGACAGAACTATCAACTGCTGCACCTGCTCTAAGGCCAACTGAATGACACTCTGAGATTGCAATACTGCCAGACAGTCTAGTCTGCGTCTCAGCTACGGTCTGTTGTGATGTCAAAAAGGGATGGTCAGCAGGATTCAATAAAACACTCAACTTCACAACATCAATTAAATGACCTCATTGTCTATATCCCAAGAATGCTTTAATACACTGATCCTAAAAATGGCCCTGCTAGCTGGAGGCACAGTGGCATGACAATGAGTTTGCTAGCTGCACTAAAAGTCCCCCTGTGACAGACAGAGAGGAAATGAAAAGGCCCTTCAAAGGCTTTTGGGAATGGCCATGACCAGTCAAGTACGCCGCTGAAGAGCATTGCTTCTAGACACAACCAGGGCTTGGTCATACCTTCTTATAAATTACTTTGTTTAAAAAAAAAAAAAAAAAAATCGTGTCTGACCTAAATAGACAATATTTTAGGCACTTTTCTCCCTCTCATAAGAAGTACAGTGGCTGTTGCACTGTTCTAATAATGCAATTGTAGTTTTGAACTGTTGTGGACCTGGTGGTCAATGCAACTATAAGAAAAAATGGTAAGAATGTCACCAAAACATTGTGATTTATTCACGTAGGGTTACATTTGATGGGAAACCAGCAATTCATTTTTGGAGGGGGCAGTACACCTGTGCACAGGTTCTCCAAGTAGATGGTAACACTGTGTTGTATGTGAAACTCACCCAGTCCACAATGAGGATTTTACTGACATTGAGCCTCTGCTGCAGGAGCTTGGCTGCTATGGCGACTGAGTTGAAGTAACAGAACCCCCTGAAAATGGACAAACAGACAGTAACAAGACAGTGTTATTTACTTTCTGAAAGTGTAAGCAATACTTTATTTAAATAAAGTCATCACATTAAAGTATATTTCAAAGAACAACATATTAATAAGTACATATATACACAGGAATATTACAACACAGAATGCAAGTTGTCTAAAAAGATGAGTCTAACAACGTGTTTTAAAGCAGTGACAAAGGAGGAAATATAAGGAAAATGTATGTTCTTAAGAATTGAAGTTAAGGGGGAAATTAGGCATGGATACATTTCTGATTAAATTCCTATGACATCTGATCTTTCTTTTGGTCAAGTTTCCAATTTACTTACATAGGCGTACTCTCCTCAGCGTGGTGTCCAGGTGGTCGAACTACAGCAAAACCATTCTGTCAGGAAAAAACAAAATCATTCACACAAAGAATATTTCAAACAGTTACTGCAAATAAACCATAGGTCCATGGAGTTGCTTTTATGTTACCTTAAACCTGCTCACTTTACTCTAATGACACCGTTTCTTTGAGAGACTGAGGGATCAGATGATGTTAAAAAATGCTCCTTGCTTTTGCACAGCTACCAGCCCCCTTGGTGTTCAGATTATGTTGTGTAATAATAACACCATAAATACATAATGACATAAATACATAGATTAAAAGAGAAATTACTCACTTCTACAATGTGTGTTGATCGATACCAAACCTAATCGTCTCACCACTATTTCTAAAAAAAAAAAATGTCACCGGCCTCAGTTAAAGATCTAAAATGGTTTCTTACAGGCAGAGTAGGTCAAAAGCGTGCGCATACGCACACACAGAAACAGATGCTTGCACCGGGTCAGTTAAGGGGAGCTTTGTTAAGGCAGGGACCGGCGGGACTCGCAGCAACTGTTTTTGGGGTTCCCACTGCTATGAGGGGACATTAGATAGATGTTCGGGCTGATGTAGAGCGAGGCAGGCTGGACTAATGATGTTGAGTCAGCTGCTGTGGATTAGCAGCCAGCCGGGAGTTTACTGTAGAGACAACTGCCTCAGCTGGTTTGAAGACACTCGGTTAAAGCAGGCTGCATAATACAGTATGTACGTAGGTGTATGAGAGGCAAGGGGAAGGTGGATTGTTTCTCTATGCAGAGGAAAAATAACAAGGGATTAAAATAGACATGGGGAGAGAAAAAGAAAGCAACAGCTGCAGAGACAGACGTGTGTGAGTAGATTTATGGCATTCTGTGGAGTTCAGAGAGTTGGTGCAGGTGGAATTTGGTCATTTGGTTGTGGAGGATCCTCAAAGGACCATCTGTATGTGTGTAAGCATGCATGTGAAAATATGTTGCATGAGTGTGTGTACACATGTGCATGTATGTGTTAAGATCGGGTTAAGCTGAGGGCAAGTCAATACCTGTGAACTTTAACCCTAGCTGAAGAAAGTCCATATAATTCATTTTTCAGGTAAGTTTAGCAATTTTGTGTGATACATTTGATTTTCCTTTTAAACTCTGATATTACCAGTCACACAATGTACTATACAAAAAAAAAAAACAGACCATTATTTCTTCATTGTAATTATGCCCGCATGTAGAAGAGGTACTAAATGTTAGCACAGCTAACACTAAGTGCGACGGCTGCTCTGCAGGTGGCTGTGGTGTAACACTAATAAAACAGGCCTGTTAGTGGGGACTTTTGGCATTTGCAGTGCCAGTGCGCCGGGCCTCCCTGCTGGGTTCAAACAGTAAGCAGCCATTGCCACAGACACAGGAAGGCTGGCTGGTGGGCAAAGCATGACGGGGGTTGGGATGTCTGTCTGCGAGGTGCTAACGAGACCATGGGGATGGAAGGATCTGGATGGAGGTTTCTCTTTTCTCAAGGTGTTTAGAGGTGTGAATGGATAATACAGCTACTATTAGACAGTACATCCACCCATTCTCTGCCTCGTTCTCTCCGTCTGAAATGTAACTCAGCTGGAAAATGGAACAAGGCAGTCAAACCTGACTAAAATAATAGACTAAAATAAAACAAAGTTGTAGTCATGGATTTATTTTTGTGAAGTCCATCTGAGCTTTGTTTCATGTTGGCTCCATCTTAAAAGTTATTAAATGCACACACAGATTTACCAACATATAAAAGGCCACACAGACATGACAAATGCACAACATCCTTTAGTCATTCTAGTCACTAAAAATAAAGTCCAGACGTGACTTTGGTGCTCGTTCAACAAAGCATCCGAACTAACCTTCAGTTCTGCCGATGCTACTTTGAAGACAAGCTCCACCACGGAGCCGACGGCCAGACGAGCCGCACTGGACGAATGGACCTCGTTCCAAATGGTGTCGCTGTCCACCTGCAAACACAAACACGCACATACACATGTAGTAATGTGTTGTTTATATGACATTATTAAAAAGGAGCAAAAAATATGTAACTTGTTTTCCATTTATTTAGGGATATTTGATGGTGTGGTTTACTTCAGTTTGACAGCAATTGTAAAACTGTGAGGACATTTGAAATCATTTAGCTTAGTCATTTTACAGCATCAAAGTTAGTCTGCTGGAAAATGTTAGGGACTGCTGGAAAATGTTTTCACTTGCATGGAGAGAAAACAACAGAGAGAGAAACCGTGAGGCAGTATCACATATTTATAAGCTTACTCAATGTCAAATGTTTGTATTATTACTGCTGACAATTCACCTTAAAATGTTATGTAGGGATACAAACAAACTTTGTATTTTTTTTTATTTTTTTTTATTTATTGAGCAAAAATCAGATTTCAGGATTGATTATACGTATGAATGTATGTGTGTGATTATGTTTGAGTATGTTTAGACATAAGGCCACCATTCAGTGGTCAAGCCTGATTAATGCTGAGACACGCTCAGCCCTCTAACCCCTAGCACAAGTCACAACAGTACATCAACACACGTACACACGTTCACAATCACACACACACGCCAAATGGACCACAATATTCTATGGGATTGATTGTCCTGGGCCATGCACAGGATAATATACACACCCTCGGTCAGGCATGGCAGATACTGCAGGCAGATGGAGCACATGATAAACACAGAGAGAAGAAGCTGGCAGAGGAAAAGAAGAAAGGGAAGGTCTGTATGTCAATGTGTTTGAACTGTACACACATGTGCACAGCGGCTGATGCCAGAGCTCTAGTGGGGCTTTCTGATGGAAACCCGGGGGGCTCTTCTACTTTGAATATGTCAACTTTAACCAGACAGACAACTGGCCTTTTCATCCACACTGACAGCCTTTCAGTCAGTCAACCAGCCGACTGGTATATTAACCTCCTGCCACCCAGTCAGCCCCCTCGGTCATTCAACCAGTCGGTGAGTTAAGCGACTCAACAGCTTTTTAAGCCAGCCAGCCGTCCCACTTTACTTCCCTCTTGTCTCCAGTGACGGAGCGATCAAGGCTGGAGGAGAACTTCATAATAACATCCACAGGGAAGAAAAAAGGCTCTTTTTAAGTTGTGCCAAGAAAGACTTTGTCATGAAATAAAACTGTAGTGCATTTAACATAGACTAAAAACTAAAAAAGAGAGAGTGAGGAGGTATAGAGAGCGCTGTTGATGAGTGACTGGTGGAGCTAAACGTGAAAAGAGAGTGAAAGATGGAGTAAGTGGAAGACACTATATTAGCTAAGTGATTGAGCGAGTGAGCAAACGAAGAGCCAAGTGAGTGAGTGAATGGGAAACTGAATCATATATACAAGTCAGGTTAATGAGCACAAACAGATGCTGTTCTAAAGCAGCATGTGGAGACTGAGTGGTTTATTATTTGCCATGTTGATGTTAGTTTTGCCTCAAGCCAGGAGTCGGGCGCAAGCGAGTCAGGAAAAAGTGAAAGGGAAGGGGTGTTTGTGATGTCAGAGGTAGAAAAGAGCGGGAACATGCTGGTATGACGGAATGATGGTTCTCCACAGGCTGACAGCCTAATTTCAGCCCCCTTCCTCTGTAAACGTGTGTGTGTGTGTGTGACTTGTATGTGTGTGTATGACAGGAAGACAACAATTTAGTCTCATTTGCCATTATAAAGAGCAGAACAGAGCAGCACGGAGCCGAGGCTCTTCTTGTTCCCACCACAGCAGCAGCAGCAGTAAGCCCCGGGGGAGGGAAGTATGGGGGGAGAGAGAGAAAGAGATAGAGAAAGAGAAAGAGAAAGA
>NW_023340095.1:6054722-6063520 GCF_004916995.1 Morone saxatilis | reverse complement strand
ACACACACACACACATACAGGTGTGAGACTGTTCTAACATATCAAAAGACAGCACTTCCAACTGAGCAACCATCTAAATCATTGCCTTAGCACACAAACATCCCCAAACACACTGCTATGCACACAAACAAAAACATACCCCCCACCATACCAATGCAGACGCACGCACACACACACAGACTCACACAGCTTGTATGCTGAAAACATCTGGTTATAATTACAAACACAGCGGAAAGGCAAGCAACAGCTTTTGTTGCCTCTGGTCCTTGAGGGGCGGTGTTTGTGCGTGTGTGTGTCAGTGCGTGCGAGTGTGTTAAGACTGTGTGTGTGTTTGTTTGGTGGAATGAGAACAAATGGGACCATTATTTAAGCAGGGGGCAGAGAGAGAGTGGGCGAAGGGAAACACAGTTATTATACTACTATTTGATGATGCTGAAACTATGCTTATTTTGTTCATTACAAAGTCAGATGGAGCAGTGCCAGATGGGTATTGATTAGATTAACACAATGTTGTAAAAATGCAACAGTCTATTACAACAATTTTCCACTGAATAAACCAGCGTGACTAAACACTGGTAATTTCCAAGTAATATCAGGCACACAAATTGCAAATACTTAATTACATAGTGAATATTTGTAAAATGACTTAAGCTTGGCTTAACTTACTCACCCCTATGCCTCCACATGGTAACCTCACAAACATGGGACTCACTGAACCTGAAACGCAAGGAAAGATATTGTTAATCAGAAAAAATAATAGAGAAAGAAAGAGCGAAAGGTCACCAGGTGAAGAGGTAAGGCACAATCGGCTGTGTGACCCTCAAACTGAGCATTTGACTTTCTGACCTAATCTAACAGCGAGCGTATACAGGGGCATGCTTTAACTGGGCAAGGTGAACAAGAAAAAATCTTATTGCCCTGATAATCAAAACCCTCTCCTTCTTCCGGGGGGAATCAAGATTTTCGGCCAAAAAGAGATCTATTTTTTCATTGAAAGTGAAAATGAATAAACTTCAGTTTTCTGACAGGTCAGAACATAAACAGAAACTAGCTGGTCTGGAAAATTCAGTTTCCTCTAAATGACAAAACCTTTATTTTTTTATGTCCATTCAAGCAGCATACACAACTTTTTATGTAAAACAGATCAAACTTTTTATTTCAGCAGATGTTGAATTCTGCTACCCACTGCTTATTCTGTTAATACATTTTTCAAGAAATGTTTCAATGTAAAAACTTGTAAAAAATTTTCTAAAACATTAAACTAATCTCAATCCAGTGTTGACAACTGGATGAGTGTACAGTTTCGTGAGTACGACGGACAAAAGACGACAAAGACCTCTGAATCTCAACGGGCAGAGCGTGGCACTCAAGTGTCATTCAGCCGAAATACCTGAGCTCAACAGTGTCTGACAAAAAGAATCAATCCCGAACCACATATTTAATACAGTGTCTATGAATACTTTAATCCCTGACTAGTTGCCACCTCTGCGGGTTTATAACAGTTTGCATTTCCACTTTCTTCTTCTCCATTTTCATTTCTTTATACGTGCAAAACCACCTGTATGTTGAGCCTTACACAGGAGTGTCTGGTAATTCTCCTGTGTAAACAGTAATAACAAGGGAAATTTATTTCTCCAATGGAATGAAAGCTAAGATGACCACTGGGGTTTGCCCATTAGGTTTTTGAACATACACTCGCACATACACACACAGAGACAGCCTCGGCTACACCTGCACTTTAAGCCACAAAGACCAGACCTAAGTGACTAAGCAGCCTGTGCGACTTTTAGTTAACAAGCTTCAGCGGGTCCTCACCATATCGTAACACCTCCAGGACTTTATTAGATTGGACCTTTTGTTATGGCACGGTTTAAGCATTAAAGCAGATTCCTTTAGCAGACACTGCAGATTCTTAGACTGAGATCTAGTCTGCCTTATGTAGCATGTATACATGCAGATTGATAAGTACCTGTGTGTAAAATACTGTGAAGCACTAAAGTATTACTATTTACAGTATCCTAACATTTATTTATTACAGTGTTAAAGCTTCCACATTTTAGTAGACTTATTACGATTAAGCAGGTGGACAACAGCATGGCTGGCACTCAGATTACCTACAACTATATACTGTAGCTGCTGGATCAGCTCAAGTTTGTAATGAGCGAATGTGTTATTGTGTGTCTTACAGTCTAGTTTCTGGCGCAGTGGGTTGGTTCCGTACAGCAGGACATGGGCTTCAGAGTGGACCGTCTGTAACTCCTCCAGTGAGGCCTTCCTACCTCGGATACACTGGTCACAGAGTAAGATAGAGGAGAACACACAGATAGAAATAGACAAGATGGAAAGAGAAAAATAATGCATTTGGTTAAAACTCTCAGAGTCACACACATCACATTGTTTCATGTTTAGGATACCATGTCCCGCACTCAGGAAGAAGTAGTGCACATAGGGAGGTCCAATGGTGTCTGCATGTGTAAATCAGAATTTAGGAGGTGAAACTTGTTCATTTCAAAGCCATTACCTCCAAAATGCATTTATTTTATTGGTGAAGCCAAATGTCAAGAGAAAATGGCCACACACTGCCCCCTTTTGGTCATCATAACAACCTGCACTTCAGAGTTGAAGAGTGGCATGTTGTACTATTAACCTTTGAGGTAAAAGTATTTTACTTTAACGTTTTTTTTAACAGAAAGAAAGAAATTACAGTATACAGTAGGTACACAGAGGATAAGAGACAAAATCACCACTGACACGTTAATAATAATGCTGTTTATAGATATACTTTATTGATCCCAAGCTGGGAAATTGCAGTGTAGCAGCAACATTACACACAGTAAAGAAAATATCGTTATTGTTGCGTCTGTATAAAAACCATGCAAGTTATATTATGTACTACCCTTAAATAAGCACACTGTGTATTCTTATTTTTAGTTTCGGCCTTTCTCACAGTTTACATTCAAAGACTGAAAGGATCATTTACTTTTGAATGCCAGGTACTTATCAGTTTCTCTCAACTGTTATGATACAGTGCATGCCCCATACTATAACCACATTCAAGATTTTACAGGAAGATGGAGAAATGCAGCGTACATAGTGTAATTTACATTTGATCTATAGTTTTATATGTATTGTATCTATCCAACACTATGTCTTGTAATGTTATGTCCATTGGGCCATACCTGTGGTCAAACGTAACTGTGGCCTTACCTCGCAGTGCGCCCTGAGGCCTGTTTCTTGTAGTCGGGACCAGATACTCTGGATGCGGCCAGCGTGCTCTGGATGACTGGTTGTGTTCCCACACATACACTGGTGCTTCTGCATCAAAGAGTCATACACCAGACCTGCAAAACACACATACCACCACACACAAACACACACTGAGTAATTGTATATATTTGACAAGAACAGGAACAGTTGTCACAACAAGATTCCTATAATGACACCACATGCCTAATGGTGTGATTATCTATGGCACCTGCTTCATCATAAACAAAAGGTCATGTGGAGAGGATTAGTTGATGTTGAAATTATACTTGTAGAGGGTTATGTCATGAATGTACACAGCCATTGTATGATGGCTCATCATGGTGTGTGGTTTCTTCTAACCTGCAATCAGCAGAATGAAAGTGTGTTTCTAGATTGCTGTTTGCTTCTCTACGCTATGACCGATCGCTGTGTCAGAGTAGTACTCACATCAATGAAAAGCAACATCTTCATATTTAGCTGCAGTGTGTGTGTGTATGTGTAAGAACCATGATATTATACATTTTCAACAGACCTGTTGTAAATCGAGGTTTGGCAGCTGGCTCCTGTACTACCATGGGGAAGGAGGCGGAGGCTGGAGAGGACTGAGCCCTGGAGAGGGGGCGGTGACCGGCGAAGCTGACTGATAACCCGGCTGCTTCCATGGAGGCTTGGTAGTTCCTCAACTGGTGGATCCGCTGCTGCTCTAGCAGCAGAGCCTGCTGCTTGCACACACAAGCACAGACACAGTTAAATGTACTGTATGTCTGCTTGTGTGCAATATCTTTCTCTCGCCAGAAGATGGCACTAGATACTAGTAAATTCCAAGCAGCTGTAATACACAATATAAGCTGAATTCACAGGAGTTTATTTTGTGTTACATAGTGACTTACTGCTATTTTGTTCTGTACAGTACCACCAAAATAAATACCATAAATATGGTACAATATCTGTCATATGTTAAAAGAAGTTTTAAAATAAACCTTTGGTTGAAAAGACCGTACTTAAAGCTGTATAGATAATGGATACTATTAATATAAAACCACTTTAATCCCAACATGACTTCACATAACTATTTCTTTCTTCATGTAACTACAAAGGAAACCACCTAGAACACTAGCCAAATAATAATCAATCAAACTGCTTACCATACAGCAAGCAAAGTGAGAAATCAATTTTTGTAACGTGTACTTAATAATGATTTCATTTGAAAGAGTCTTGTGTAAGCGCTTGGAAATGTGGACATTGGAAATATGTGGGGGATCTTTCCACTCAAAAGAGTCTCACCAAGCAGTCCTGTTGTTTAATTCTGATGGGCATGTCTGCTTACACTATGGGCGCCATGGCGACAATGAGAGGAGTGCCTGATTGAATTTGGCTGAGCGGACAGCAGGGATGGGCTATAGACAGATGAGGACATGGTGTCCTGACTGAGTATGGGTGTGCGTGTGTGTGCGCCCACAGATATCGAGCAATATACAGATAGAGAATATGTATGTATGTATGTATGTATGCACCCATGGACAAGTGATGTAAAATTGGAGACACTGTGTGCAATAGAGTGTTTTTGTGTGGGTGTACAGTGTGTTGAATGCACGAGAATGTGATTGTCCATATGGAGTCGTGTTAGGGAGTAGTGTGGAGGAGGCACACATGCCCCAAGCCATTCATAGAAAAGACACTACTCTTGCATTAGTAGAACATGTGTAAGTATTTTTTGCGTGATTTGGGAGTAAAACGTGTTAATATAGCTTAAAATATGCCGAAGAGTGGGCTGGAAAGACTGTCAGGAAGGATCAAATGTAGAGTGTAATGTTTCAGTCAGTCACTGCTGGCTCCATCTGTCACTGCTGTCAGATAATTCTCATCCATTTTCCTTAAAACCAGTAAGATTCCTCTATAGTGTACTTGATCTCCCTGTACTCGTCCTTGTCCTCACCTCCTCCACCCTGCATCCTTACCTGTCGGAACAGGAAGTCCTTCTCGGCCTGTCTTTCTCTCTGCTCCCTCTCCTCCTGCTCTTGGGGGTCTGGGGGCTCCTGCTTGATGACCAGCCCTCGCAGAGGCCCCGTCTCCTGCACAGACGTAGAGGAGGAGGACGAGGAGGAGGAGGAGAGCCCTTGGTGCTCCCTGAGTTCCTCTTCTGTTTCCTCGGGGTGACTTTGGTGCTGCCTGACTGGCCCTGAGGCGCTGGAGCTTGCACTCGAGACCTGATCACTGGGCTTGGACATGATCTGGGGTACAAAAAAATAGACGTTCAGGTGAGATGTTTCACAGTGCATTGCTTTGATTGGGGGTCAGATTTCCAATGGGTTACGCTGGAACACTCTCGGGTAAAAACTGCGTCAGGTCAATATTGAAGAATGAACTGATACTGGTATGGCATATAGCAAGAGAGAAAAAAAAAAAGAACCAGTGACTGCAAACAGCAGAATTGGACACATAGAACCATGTATAAAATGAAAAATGTTATATACTGTCAAGAGCACAGTTTTTGTTTCAGGGGGTGGACACAATGAAATAATATAAAATTATTATATATGTATTAGATATTTGAGGCTATAAAAAAGAATGATCATAATATCAGAAAAAAATTAGGAAACCAGAACCCAATAAGACAAAAACATACAGATATATGTCTGATACATCGCTTTAACACATGCTGGTCAACTGAAGATGTTTTTCATTCCAAAAATAGATGACTGATTTAGCACAAAAAAAAACTTTGTAAAAGGACCTTAAGTTTAACCAAACAAAAGCTAACATTAGCCAAGTGTTGTACTTTTTGTACACAGGGAGATAAACCGGACCTGTACTCTGAACTCTGATGGGTTATTTATTTATTAAAAAACTCCTCAAATAATTTCCATTAACCTACTATATTTGAAATATATTTACATACTTAGGTAGTTTAACTTTAACCTATATGCCTGGGACTGAACAAGAGGAGACAACTGAGCAAAGAACATGAGGGACAAAGAGAGGAAGAATTGTAGAAGAGTGATTGTGGGAATCTTGTTGTGGCAGCTGTCCCTGTCCCTGTCCCTGTCGTCAAAGACCTCAACCTTGATGTGTAGGTCATGATTGGAGTGGACCACTGTTTGTGCATGGGACACACACACACACAAACAGGCACACACACAAAGACACACACACACTTGGCTGGCATATTGCCCAGGGAACAGTCCATTGACGTCAGAGAGCAGGCTCTTGCCTCATCCCAGTCCCTCTTCTCCAAACAAACTCAAAACATTCATCCACTCCTGTTACTCTGATTCTCACTCTTCCTTTCTCTCTTGCTTTGCTCTCTCTTTCCCCCCTTCCAGACCTCATTTTTAAACAGAGAAAATAGTTGCTGGGATGTGAACCATGAGGGGGGCAGACACTACATAAGCCTGTTGAACCAGCTGCAATACAGAAAGAACAGGAGGTGGAGAAGGGAAGATTGTATACACAAACACTTGACACTAGTTGACTCTTGTCACTATCTGTCTGTGTCACACACTTCCACAACAATATCATGTAAGTGAGTATACCCCAGAATTTGTCTTTGCTGTCTCAGGTAATTAATGGTAGGCAGCAGGCTCGGGTTGGAACCGTTACAAGATTATTTCTCTGCTGCCAACATGTCCGACTGTTAAAGCCAACTTTTAGGTTAGCAGGAAGGGCCCCTTTTCATTGCTGACTCAACTAAAAAATGTGAACAAGGAAAGGATGGAAGGTCGTGGATGATTCATGTTTTACAAAGTGGTGGATGTCCGATGGTGAACAGGATAGATCAACGAAACTAAACACGGGTCGCCCTGGTAGCTCACCTGGTTGAGCTTGTGCCCCGTGTACAAAGGCTTCCAACCCATGGCACTTTGCTGCATGTCATCCTCTTTCTTTCTCCCAACTTTCCTGTCACTCTTCAGCTGCTTCTATCAAATAAAGGCAATAAAAAGCTCAAAAAAAATAATCTTCAAAACACCATACCATACCACTGGGACATTTGTAAGGATAGTCTGTGATACTAAACTCATACATACTGCCTGTGATGGTCTATTTTTTATTATCTCTATAATAAAAACTGGTATTGAATTCATTCAGCAGACATATGCTGTTATACTTTCTCATGTTAAATAGAAAGTGTTTTGCAAGTGTATTGTTTTCCAGAACCTGACTTTATTATGCAGAAATCAATATTATTTCTTGGGGGTACTTCACCATTTTGCATTCTGCTGACAAAACAAAGTAAGAACTAGCTGGGGACATGTAATTTATTTATATTACATTTTGTAAGAATGGGACTCCTGGGTGTATTTCCAATGATTGTAGATTGTATATGTCAGCGAGCTGGATTTTTGCAAATTAGGGAGAAACAAGTATTTGAGATGGCTGCATTTAGGTGTCTGTAGATGCCACTGTCAGAACCTTTTTTGCAGTGCACTTAATAACGACATTAATAAGTTGCCAGGTTATAGTGCCAATGCTTTGACTGTGCATTATCTGTGCCACTATTACACAACTCACTCGTTCAAGGTTATTCTTACTTAATCACTGATTTTTGCTTTTAAATAAACACAAAGGTTTGGCTTTGTGCTGACACACCACTGAATGAAGCAGGTTATGCTGCCCGACTTATCTCAGAGAGTAAGTCAGTGAGTTCCTTACATATTCCAGGTGATATTTGGAGTATGGGTTACATTCTTGAAATGACAGGTTACAACACTGTGGAATGGGGCAAATTATTTAAGGTAATTGAACCTTTCGAGCTATACACAATGTTGCCTGGCCACAGTTAACTGAACAACCACCATCCTCTCTGTGTCTCCACAACAACACCTTCAACTTGTCAAGTTAATTTAACACTTGAAAAGCTCAACAGAATTCAAAAAAGGACAATTGTGATAATTCCAACCTGTGTATCAAGAAATGCTTCAAGTATGTGTAAGGAAATGATTAAGCAAGAGATAAAGCACACTCTGGACACACTAACTCCAAAGACGAATTTAAATTATTCAAACCTGCTACAGGCTATCTGGGAGGAAACCAGAGCAGTTAGAGGAAACCACACTATCACACAAACTCTACAGGCCTCAGCTGGCCAGTAGAATCAAACCTGTCCCTGTTTTCTGTGAGGTAAATGGGTGACCCTCTGTGCCACCGTGCCAGCAAGCCCATATTCATAAATATCTAAGGGTTATATTATTATTGCAGAGTGCAGAGAGGAAGTGCAGGGAATAATATACTGCAAATTGCAGGTACATGTTTTTATACCTGTTAGGTGCAGATTCTCTCAGTGATTGAACAGAACGTGAGCAGCTTTAAAACAGATGGGAGTAGCTTACAGTGGTAGTAATTCTGTTGATTTAAACATGTGGTTAGCTTTTCTGTTATTATACACCTTTAATTTGTCCAAACTAAATCAAAGCATTGTTTAGGAAAGGGCCAAAGGTTTCCCTTTGTTGTCTGTGAACACATCTTTTGCCCATGTGATACTGCACTTGCTATCTGCTCAATACTCTCTGTGTCAGAAAGATTGTGCAGACTGTTTTCTTTCCTTCTTTTTTTTC
>NW_023340095.1:6054200-6054600 GCF_004916995.1 Morone saxatilis | reverse complement strand
GAATGTCTGCTATAAATGTCTTAATTAACACAAATCTACATTGAGTGGTCTGTGATTTGATACACTGAATTAAGTAAGGAATCCTGTTTCATGAGGTGTTGTTTCTATTTTTTTATTTGTAATGCAAACTCATTAGTCACAATACTCATTTCAGGTTGCCTGGAAAAGAGCATTAAAACAAACTAACATGAATATATACAGGTTTTACACCTAAGCTGGACTTGTCTCGAGGGAAGAGGGAGTCACCATCAGCACAACAGCACAAGTTAATGGAGCTTAATCCTACAGGAATTTTAGCACACACACACACGGAGGCTCACACAAACACAAACAACCGTCTCCTTTTCTACAATGACCTTATAATGCTGCAAATCCCCTCATCACCTTGTGCACACACACA
>NW_023340095.1:6053789-6054125 GCF_004916995.1 Morone saxatilis | reverse complement strand
GTGTGACCATATATGGAGGCAGCTTCCTCTAGAGCACAGTTGCCAGGGTGACAGGGGGAAGTAGGGATACACGAACACAGACAAGAAAGACTTGCTAGAAGACTTGCTGATTGCAGGCTGATTCATCCTTCTCTTGGAGCAAAGACAGCATTTACAGACATTAACCAAATCAACATCATGTAAATGACAAATACACACACGTGCAAACACAGAGACTCCTAAACACATTTCTACTAATATACACATGCACACATATAGCTGGCTGCTCTACCACGGCTGTTCAAATGTTACCTTAGATACCATTCTTGACACATACATGCGCGCGCACACACACAC
>NW_023340095.1:6053036-6053705 GCF_004916995.1 Morone saxatilis | reverse complement strand
CTGGTGCTGCTGCTGGACCACCAGTTGCTGCAGGGCCTGGGCCTGGCCACATTGCTGCTGGGGCAGAGGGGCTGACTGGGTTCTTCCTAGGGGACGGTGGCCCCGTGCAAGTTTGGAGACCGAGGGTGATGGTATTGGGAGGCCACCCATTCCCACTGTGGTAAACGCAGAGTGGTCACAGAGCATTATAAGCATTTTTTTTAATAAGCTGGGTCTTATTTATGTAGTCTTTTCCCATCATTACTATTTCTTATGAATACATAATTCTCTAGCAAGTGTAGTGATACATAGCAATAAGACAATGACTTATATAGACCAAATTTGTCCATTTAATGAAGATGCAATGCAGAGCTATTTTCCAGCTCCACTTTGGCTACTTTTCTATCACTTAAACTTATAATATGTAACATTTCTACATTAAAATGTCAGAAAGGCTGGATATGTTATACACTTTTCTGCTTGAAGTTGTTTTATTACTTTATCCCAAATGTTCTATCCATAACATTCAGTCCCAGAGAAACTCTAAATTTTATTTAGGTAATGGTAAGTTACTTGCATATAGTTGCTAAGGCAAGACTGTCTGCAAACGTGACTAAACTTAAACATAACTTGAATAAAACTTTACAATAATAAACCTCATCCGTGAACAATTTCTGCCTGAATGACATT
>NW_023340095.1:6022880-6052936 GCF_004916995.1 Morone saxatilis | reverse complement strand
GATCAGACTCCTTATTACTCACTGAACTTTTGAATGACTGCATTGAGTTAAGCGCCTGCTGCTCTGTGCCAAAGACACTTGTTCCTTTCTTACGATGAATGTGGGCACTGTAGCTGATTATGACTCAGTCGCACATGCATTGTCCACGGCTGAAATAGCCCCCAAAAAATGCACAATGTATACTACAGTGCCGAGCTGTTGATTAATGAGCCTTTTTTAAAATTAAACGATTTCCCAGGATTTGTTTATTTATTTTGTAAGGTTCAGTTCTTAAGGATATAGTATGTAACATTTACAAATTAAAGTTGAGTTATACGTACATTATCCCAAATGTTTCCGAAAATGTTCAAACCCAAAGATATCTGTAACTTTATCCCAGTAATGGCACATTTCATGGTGCGTTTCCTTGCCTGCCTCTAGTTGCTATAACTTCCAGGATACATCGGATATGTCAGAGAATAAAGAAGAAAGTCAGCAACTGTGACTGAAACTTTAATACATTACTTTGTCCAAGAACAGTTTCTGTATCACATCAGATAGATTTTCATCAGCATTGGTGGTTGTTTAACAATGAAAACAACAACTCCCATGATTCCACAGTACTTCACAATGTCATCAAACTACATCTTTTGTTATTGTTTTGATGTGAGAGATCCCTAGATGTAGAAATTACTTATTATACATTATACATCATATTTTCAACAGAGGATTATAACTAGACAGTTTGGGTACATTTATCTTCCTTTTCACTTTCAAGTAATTCAAAACAATTAGTAGGAGGACAAAAGTGTGATACATCATGATTGTGATTCCCCATAGAGTCTGTTATGTGCCTTGCCTTGAATGTTTAAAAATCAATACAAATAAGAAATCTTATCACTACTAACTTGGTTGCAAAGCTTACAAAAAGGAATCCCAGGTCATAAAAAAAGAGAATATGTAGACAAAGTACAGGTCAAATTACATCTAAGAGTGGTGCTTTTTAGCTTAAAAATAACTATGTAAGTCAATTACATTAACTTATACTATGCTTATACTATACTCATTTATAGGTACTAATACTGACCCATTGGATTGTGGCCCTGCTCCAGCAGCACCATGTGTTGGAGGAGGGGGTTGTGGCCAGCCGTGCCCCCTCCAGCTCCCTCCCTGTCCAGAGCTGAGGATGTCAAGTAGGAGGGCAGGTGGGCAGAGGGCAGGAATGGAGGGGTCAGGGGAATGCCCTGCTGTAGCGCAGGCAATGCCAGACGACTCTCACCATCTTGGTGTCCCGATACCACCTACAAAGAGAGACAGAGATTGAGACACGAGGACAGAGAATGAAAGAGGCAGGCAGACAGACACACAGAGAAGCAGATGGACAAAGACAAAGAAAGGTCAAATGAGACAGAATGGGAGTGAGATGGAGAAAGGGAATCAGAAGAAGAGAGAGAGACATGTACAGTAAGGCATCTTCATGCCAAAAATCACTGACAAGAGCTTTCCCTTTTTGAATTTTTCTATGCATAAATGAAAACAGTTTAGACTTGGCCTACTCTGTGTGCACAGACTAGTGAGTGCTGATTTTAATAAACCTAGTATTATTCTCTGTAGTAAACTAACCAGGCAGAGAACCATTAGAGGTACAAAGGTACATTTTGGGTGCATGTTTTGTAAAAGTAAATATTCTTTGGCATAATTAGTAATGCTCTGTTATATCATTACAATATTGTGCATTTACTGTACTCACAGTGCTAGCAGGGCCTGTGGCTGGCAGTCCCAGGGTGATGTTGGGCAGAGAAGGGGAGGTGTAGAGAGAGAGCTGGCTAACTGAACCTTCCCTTGCAGCCAACCTCTGAAGCAAGGAGGCCTGAAAACACACAACCACACAACATTACAGTAAATACTCACAGAGCTTATACACAAAGTAGACACAGTGTTAGATACAGTGTTTTACTTCGCCTCCTTTTCACACACACACACACACAATCATGCACACACAGAACTTGAGCCCTCCATTAAAATAGATAGATAGATAGTCCTTTGGTCATTTTCCTCCCTCACACACACAGACACCAAAACAAACACACACCCACACACACGTGCATATACAGTCATACACATGCACACACTGGCAGCCATGTTGGTTACCTCTCCTGGGCTGCTGGAGATGGTGACACCGTTCTCACTGGGGATGTTACTGGAGCTGTTGTTGGGGGAGCTGGGACCTGAGCCTGGTGCACTGTTGCATGCAGACTCTAGAACATACACAGCACAGAAATTAGATGTTACTAACATGCTGTCCAGGGCCAATCTCCTTTTGAGATGAAATATGACACTATTATTTCTTGACCTTATTTTGTTATAGCCCTTTGGGGATGTATTTATAATTTAATTTAATTTCAATTTAATTTGTTGTTTTTTTATATCCAAACCTCACCAAATTTAATGATGCTGGTATTTAATTCAATTTATATGACAGTTTTAGATCAAAATTAATGTTGCTAGGAAAAATCCAATTTATTGATGTTATATAGGCTAGAAAGGGGATATTTTAATCTTTTTCACTTGTTTAACAAAGAACTGAATATCCGATTCTGCACATCTGTAACATGATACCAAACTAAAACAGTAGAAATCCAGTGAGAGCTCACCAGCCACATCTAGGGAGCGCTTCTTGGCAGTAGTGATGGGGCCATCTTTCCTCCGGAGCAGAGGGCTACTGCGGGTCACCTTCTGCTTTAGCCGGGAACGAAGCTTTAAGTTGGGCTCAGACGCTGACAAGACACAAAGAGAACAGGAACATGATGGTGGATTTACTCAAAATATGGATAAGGTTCAGTCTACATTAAGAGAAAACTTAAAAGTATTTAAGATGGGCTTTTACATTTTGATGAAATACATGAAAATATGAAAAGATGTGTTGTCAATACGTGTTTTTGTCATCAAATGTGGCTTATCCCACCCCATATTACAAGTAAATGGACGGTGGACTAAAAGGACAGAGTTAAGCGATGACTTAAGTATCTGATTTCCAACTGGGCCACCCAATCTAAAAATATTAATGTGTTACACCTCAAATTAGCTCCATAAATGTGAAAATTACAGATTCTCTCTAAACGGTCGTTCTGGCACTCAGATTTGTGGTAGATTGCTGGGCAGCACAAGTGGGAGCTTGTTCGCGGGCATGTAGCGGGGCTAATGAGCTCGTCCCTATAGGCTACACTGTATGTGTTGGCTGACAGACTCAGGAGCTGAGGTTAGCCATCATCATGTGACAGTGGGAAGCGCTGCAACAAGAGGGGAAGCAGCCAACTGGCAGCTTTCTTGACCCCATGCTTAATGATGCTGCCTCCATGCTCTGCTAATGAACACTGCTTGTTTCCAGACACTAGAATTACAATAAAAAACTGCCAGTATGGGGCTCGATGTTTGTTTGTATGGGTATGTGCCTGCCTAGTACTGTATTTTGTGTTTTCTGTAGAGGGAAATGCGACATGAGGGCAGGAGAGAGAAGAGGCAAGCATTCAGTGTGTTCTGGGAATCTTGTCAGGGTCAGGGATAGGACCTGACCTTTTCTGGCCAATCTTGCTTTGGTGTCTCTCTACCAGACTACCCCAGACACGGGCAGCTTTATTCCCTCCTCTACTGGCTTCCTTCTGTTCAATTAGTTGAAGCTGGACGGTTGACCAATAGTTGACCCTATGCTCGTCCCACGACCTCGTAACAAACAGACAACGCCAAGTTCATTAGCCTTAGAGAAGGAGCTGGCACTTTTTGGTACAGCCAAGTGAAAGCAATTGATTCTTCTGTGTGTACTGTAGCGATTTATTGTTAAAAGACTTATTCAGGGTCATTACAAAACCCTTGGCCCTGGCTCCCTGTAGCTGGGAATGCTAATCAAGGTAGGATGAAGTTACACAAAGTTCTAATGTACTTCAAAGAGGTGCAAGCACTCTATATACCTCTTGGTCAGTGGGGTTGAGATGACCTATTGTGAATCTATAATGTCTAAGTACTTTTTCAAATGCACTTTCAATTTTAAGGGGAACATACTGCTGAACTTATGAAACTCAATTATTTAAAAAAGAGCTTCTTCTAAGTGGAGGGCACTCTTCCAAAGTCTTTGTTAAGAGGGATGGGGTGGGTCAGGATAAAACACTATGCATTAGCTGAACTGGAGGACACAGCATGAGGGACTATGAGAGGGGAATAGGGCAGTCAAGTTCAATTTTAGTCTCCTGCACAGGGAGTAGTTTCCAAGTGCTACAATTATTGCCATAATTATTACAATATGATAAAAAAAAATACAACTGAAAATCAGATTTTCTCCATTATTTTCTGGTATGTTACAAAAAGCATTTGGTGTTAGTTTAGTTAATGCATGTTAATGCAATTGCCATTTGCCAATAGAGATTGTAGTAATCATGCACCAAACTATTCAACATTATTTTATGCCTATTTGATTCTCAAAGTGCTTTTAAGTGCTTCGAACATCCCTAAATGATAACCCTGTCATTTTGTTAATGACGAGGAGACTAAATGAACCATGGTGAAGAGAATTTGACTGAAATTAGATGACATCATAACTATGCTTATTATAGTCAGACCAGCTCTAACATGATCCATGGTGTTGGAATTGCCAACATCTAAAGTTAAGACTCAATCATCTCTGGCTATGCATACGCTAACCCATAAACAAACATTTGACATTTCCGTTTTGTTACGCTGTCCAAGTATTAACCAGGTGTCACAGGAAACATTATTAGCCTCCACTGTGAGGATCTACTGACAGTGGGCTGCAAAGGTGACAGAAACTGTGGACAATTTGGTGGGTAGCCAGGAAAGGAGAAACAAGGGACACAAAGATGGTGGAATGGAGGACGGGGGTTGGTCAAGGTTGTGTTTGTGCATCCTGATTCATTAAGAAATGGATGGCTAAAAGGAGGAGTAGAGGGAGACTAGATAGAAGGATACATGGAAGGTTAGTGGGAGGTTAGGAGGACAGTAAAGGAGAAAGAGCAGGAGGGTGAAGTAGGGGTGTGTGTTTGCTGGGCACTGGTCGCCACAGGGGTGTTCACCTCAGGACGCAGTGACTTTGAAGGGTGTTAATGCCGACTGGGCAAAAGCACACCAGTGTGGACACGTGCGAACACACTCGCTGCAGAGGGCCCAGACTGGTTTTACTGCTGATGTTGGCATTTTACTGTAGCCCATCCTCCCTCCTTCACCTCCATCCACCCGGTCCTCTCTCTCCCGCCCTCTTAATCCCCATTTCTCTCTTTCCCCTGGCATAAGTTCTTTTCATTTTCGTTGTTGACCCTTTCACCTTAGTTTTTTTTTCATGCAAATATGCACAACAGAAGCAATGCAAAGGTGGACACGCTGCCTTGTAAAAGCAATCTTCACAGTCCCACTTTTGGATGTTGATGGCCCAAAAAATGTAATGCATTTTTTAAAGTTTTTCAGGCTTTTCTTACATATTCTGACTATTGTAACTGTGAATCCAGTGTTGTCAGGCAATAACATCTTCTCGTCTTCTTCTGTGAGGGCCCTCATTGTTGAGGTACAAAATTACCCACAGTCCTGGCATTATAACTGCAACATTGAAAAAGAAATTTCCACACTAGCCCTCGGTGGCCAAAATGGCTTTTAAGACAAGGAAGTGAATTAACACCATGAAAGACACATGAAGCAAGGTAGTACTGTATATTCACTTTACAATGTCCTGATGACATGTGCTGCATTGTGGCTTCAGTGTTTCTCTAATCTCTTATTACACAATGCTGCTTGAGACAAAAAAAATAAATCTTTCAAGGTCTCTCTCTGATCCACTTTCACACTTCTAGCCATTAAAAACTGTACAAAACTAAGTAATGTCTCTATGCCTACCTGTCTGATGACATATCAATACCAGATTAAACGTCTCAATAAGTGGTGCTTAATATTTTAATAGGGAGTGGAGGAGGAAACTGGTTCTCTGATACAAAACATATTGATCAGTTGCTCATCTGTTTTGACAGATGGGAGTCCCGAGCTGCAAGAGTCATGCTGGGGGAAGCCATGCTGCTCTTCCAAGGAATGGGTGGAGAGGGAGAGAGATTTATGGAAATCAATAGAGTAGTTTGCTGAAACTCATCAATGCAGCTTCCCAGAAATCTCATATGGTGTTGACACATTAGGTACAGTAGATATGTTAGAAGGACATATTGTAGGTAGGCAGACAGATAGACAAATTGTTACAACTAATGAGGCCTTCTCCTGGAGGTGATTTTTAAAATCAGTGGCGTCCAGTAAACAGTGTGAAGTTTCAAACCAATGGGACTGAGATTAGATGTATAAAACACCAGGCTTTTACCAATGAGTTTGGTTTAGTCAAATACCTGGAAGTGGTTAATATGGAAATGTTATACTTTATATGGACATCCTGCAGGATTTAAATGTTCAGTGCACAGTGTGGCATGGGAATGTGTGTGTGATTCAGTGAGCGAAAGAGTGGGGGAGAAAAGGGGGTCAGCGTCTGTCATGAAGGCCTAACAGACTTCCTGCCACAGCATTCAAAGTGGCCCTCTGTGTTCTCAGAGTCACTATCACAAAGCCTCACAGACTTGAACAATGAACCACTGTTGTAATATACTGTACGCCTGGCCTCGCTTTTTAACGTACATTTTTTTCAATTTACACGCATACATCACTAAAATGGGTCACCACAGGCAAAAACGTCATGTGTGACAGCTCTAGTCGTCAGAGCGGCGCACAACTGTGGTGACCACTGTCACTCACTTCCTGTTGAGCACAGTTCATCTCTCTGTCTGCCAGTCTAATCTGATCTATGTCTCCTCACTGTTGACACAACAGTTCCTCAACAGCCGTGCCATATGTGTGCACATGTCAGTATTCCCTCTCTGCTTCTCCTCACAACTGACACAAAGACAAAGAACACTGCCTTCAAATCTCAAACTAAATTTCTCCTGAAAATATGTCATTTTCTTTTTAACATATTCACAGTGATAGTGCCTGTTGTACTTTGGTTATGAACTGTGAAACTGTAAGTTGTGTTGTGAATATTTCTCAACACCAATGGCAAATCAAGAAATTCCTGAATTACATTTTAGTGTCCCTGAAAGTTGAAACTTGCCGTCTCAGGTTGTGTGCCAGGATAAATCATTCCTTCCTCCAGCTCACGGTAGGTGGGCAGGAGTGGAGAGTACACAGAGCTTGGCCTCCAGCTGTGAAAGCAGGCAGCAATACTGCCAAAGCAGCTGCTGACGCTAAGTGAACAATCACAGCCTTGGCCGTACTTGACATGGACAGAAGGACGGAGAAATAACAGTGATGCATCCAAAAGGCAGGAACTGTGTTTTTTACGTGCTATTCGTATTCAAGGGTTGTTTTGTTGAACAGTATGATCTATGACGTATGTAAAGGAGCCTGCCTGATTGTGTTAGTCAATATCAGTGTGAATTAGTCTAAAACAGGAAAATAGCCAACTGGCTTCTGAAAAAAAAAATATCAAAAACACCTGATGATAAAGCAAAAGGCTGAATAGAAGTAAGTAACCCTCAAGTATTTCTACTTTCATTCACTGTAAGACCTTGAAAGCAGGAACAAAAATACTTTCAGTACTATTTATGGCTGTTTCTTGGCTTGGACCCCACGAAAAAATTGTCCAACACACAACCTCCTGTTAAGCTTTCAAATTGTCAGTTTGGTTTCTGTACGTATTATAGACAAACAAGATACAACATGTTAATTTATGAGCTTTAGAGGTGCTTCAAGGCAAATTGTGTTACCTTTTGACAGAGCAACAACAACAAGCTCCAGACTACAGCTACACATTTACCGCACAAATATGAGTGGTATCAATCTTCCATCTAACTCTCAGCAAAAAAAGCAAACTGATGTATTTCCCAAAACGTCAAACTATTCCTTTAACACATTTGTTTCTTTTAGTGAATTTAAGGTTTCTAATATTCTGATTTAGAGTGGTTCTACTCACCATCCATTCACCCTAATTTACATTAAAATTGGTTCAAAAGACTTCATAAAATAACCTTTGATATCTTTTTCCTGATAATATTTTAGGGGCTCCTTTTAATCCTCCAGTGGCTGACTCCTGGTTCATGTGCCTGACTGTTGAAACCCAATAAGCCATTTCAATTGCTAATGCAGAGAAAAGGAAGATTAGGGCGCCCTTCCAGACTGGTTTTAAGAGGTGGAGGAATATGGATGTGAGAAAGTAATGATACCTTAGCAAAACCATGACACCATTCTGTACCTGTTTTGCGGAGAGGGAAGTCATCTTTTGAGTCGTATGTGCCCAGCATCGGGTGGTTGTACGCTGACAATGCTGTCTGGGGAGGAGAGCTCTGGTCCAAAGAGCTGTGCTGGGTTTTTCTACAAGAAAAGAATATTTAAAAAAATGTTAAATACACCGTTATAACGTGCAATGTATCAAGTGAGGTCTGGCTCCATGTGTGCTTGCCAAGGTCATATTATACATACTTCATCTACCTACTTTACCATACCAGACTTTCCTTTGACACACACACAAAAGGTCTAGTGACAAAGACAGCTTCCATTTCCCTCCCCAAGGTCAACACTTTAAAGGACACAGTGTGGACAACAATGTAGGTGGAATAGAAAAAGAGACAGACAGAAAGTGTGTGAAAATACATAGAGACAGGGATGGGGAAGGTGATAGATGCAGGATGAGAGGAAATATGAGGCCGAAGAAGGATAAAATGTTCAGAAGAACTGAGGAGAAAGCTAACAGGAAAGAGACTAAGGAGATGGGAGAGCTGGTGATGGTGGTGACAGTGACAGAAAGCCATTTCCCTCACTGATGGCACACTCTTTATATTCCTCTATCATCTCCTGCCTTGGCAGAAATGTTTGACTGCTTAAAGCCTCTTCAAATATTTAAAGCGCAGGAGAGGTGCCATTGTCTTTTTTCTGTGCCCACTTCAAACACACGCACACACAAACATACCTAAAAGAGAACCAGTTGCCAATCAAGGGCTACAAACATAGACAAAAAAAGCCTTGTTCCTTCAACATTTTCTTTTTACTTTTACTCAGAGGCAACTGGCGAGGACTCTCAGAGATGCTAATGTTGATGTTGGTAACTTCTTACACACAGAGGAACATCCACACAACAGGGGCTCAAAACACCACCATGTCTGCAAAGGCACAATGATGTGGGACTTTTATGTTTCTCATCATTGTGCCTTTTATGTTTGATATTTTCCCAGTGTTTTTTTTTTTTTTGGCTTAGATGAGAAAAGGCAAAACTAAAAGGCTCACAAAAATGGAAAAATAGCTCAGAAATATAAGGTTTCATCAGTGTGGAATGTTTCTCCTATTTAACCTTTCTTCTTTTTCTTCTCTTGTGCCTGTTTATTTCTTACACATCAAACCAATTTTAAATCTATTTTACAAATCCTGTGTAAATTTAAATTGTCTACTGAAATAAACTTGAATTTTCACTTAATATCACATAAATCCTTCACTGGCATACAACCAGTCACATCCCAAAGCCATAAGTGGTTCTGTAGTGGTGGGCTGTGACACTCACCCATACCAAAAGCGTGGGTCGCTGGGCAGACAGTGGTTTAGGTTTCGCTGAGCCAGTGCTTTCTTCTTGTTCAGGACAAACTCCTGAAGTCGCATCTTAACCTCTGTACTGGCGACTGCACCTAACATAGACAGAGATACAGAAAGACATGGGAAGTTCAGTAACCAAATGTTTGTACACTTTTCCACATAACTCTACTCTATTTATTGCCCCTTACTAACACTTCCTTCAGTATTGCATTTCTGGAGAAGTTTGTGGTTCAGTGCCTCTACTGTACTGTTCCCTCCTGTACAATCTGTGACACTAACGTGAGGATTATAACAACATTCATCTACTTTTCGACACATAATGGGTTTCTACCTACATACAGGGAGCACAATCTTGCATCAGAGTTTCACTGAAATTCCACAGAGACGACAGCAGTGCTGTTTAACTCCTCAAAGCAGCACATCATGAGTTCCACTCAGCTCCCAGTCTCTGCTCAATTACCACCCTCATTCTGTAGCTACAAACAAATTGTCCAGGGAGGGAGATGTGGCCGAGAGAGAGAGAATAAGAAACCGAGAGAAAAAATGAGGACTAGAACGAGGGGAGCAATAAAGGGGGCAAAAAAAATATGTTTTGAGAATACAGAAAAAAACAGTCGAGGTGTGTTTTTATAAGAATGTGACAGCGTGAGTGATTACAGGTGATGTGTCAAGCCTGAGGGAGAAAGTGGTAAATACAGCTAATATATGCTCTCTAAATCATGGTGCATCTGGAAGTGCTGACATCCCAATATATCCGCTTAGCCGCTGAAGCAAATTGGCTTTTATGAGACTGCCTTCTATGCAATTTATTGCAGTACTTAACAAAGCTCCCTCTGTTTACAACCCAATGCTCTTTCCATAGACGTCAAACTGTAGGCTCACTTTGCCCAGCAGAGAATAGTTGAGGAAAAGGACTTTAATGGCAAAAAAAAATCATGTTTCCCAATGTGCGTCCACCATTAACTATATCCAAAAGGATTTCTGCTGAAATACCACATCAAAGCCTGCCAAAAACAACCCACATCAAAGCATTTTACAGCCATACTAACAATGATCAGTCTTGATAGACTGATTAACTTTACTACATGAATTAATGAGGAAATATCTCAGTTGTTATTGTCTTCATTATTGCATGTCTCGTCGTACTAATGTGAACTTTATAACTACAAGCACTGACAGGGGTTTAGGCCATTTTCTTCATTTTCTTCTCAATAGCATAGAAGTATCCATTCCCAAAATATAACCAGGCTATTTACACTACAATTCTACATACAGACACCAGCATGTTGGAAAGACCAACACATTTTTTTTACCACATTTTTAGAGCTATTCAAATCCTAAATGAAGCAACATATTCAGTAAGGGTTTATGTATTTAGCCTTTTTAAACAACATGACAATTCAAAGTGCTTTCTTTAATAACTCAAGTCTTTCATGCCACCTTGTATTTGTGTGGTATCAAACAATTACAGTAACAAGAGAAGCAATTTGACACAGCTCAAAGAACAGCCCCAAACATTTCCTCCTGCCAAAAAATTATGTAATTGTGTCAGAGCTTGTTAGTATTAACATCAGGACAGCATTATTTGTGAGAGCAGATCCTGACAATATAGCTATCATCAGTGCTCTAAAACCCTAATGATAAATATTATAAGAATATATGAGAGTACTAGATAATAAGGCTAAACTGTTGGCTTCTTAACAACCTATCCCTCTATCATCTGACAGTAGAAGGTTGTAGAAATGTCACCGTGTTCCCAGATCTCAGCCAGCAGTTTGGCGAGTACAGTGGTATCATAAAAGATGCAATGATGGCCAAAGTAATAAAAATAAGACCCAAGTTGAAATGAGCAAATCATCCTTTAGAAGGAAGCAAAAGTAAATGACAAAGAACACATTACAAAAACAAGGGCACTTGAATGTCTTGCTCCTTTCGCCTGGTCTTGGCTGTCCCACTCTGATATTCCCTGTGGTAAAGGTGTGAGGTCAGGCTGTTCTGACTGCTGGGCCAAAAGGACAGGTGCTGTGACAGAGGGTCTGGAAGGACCGAGACTCTCTAACACCTGCTGTGATAAAATGACACAGTGCTTCAGCACACTTACGACAGATGTTGGCAGCGTTCAGGAGATGGAGAGGGAATGTATGCTAAGTCAAACATGACAGCTTCATTTAGAGCTTGACACCTCTGAACCACAGGAATGCAGACCCACTAACACCCGTAACTGATCTCAAGCATCTTACTTTAAATTGTATTCACTAAATTCGCTCTAGGTATACCGGTGCCCTTTTAGCAACTCACTACATTTTTATCACAGCATAATACAAGATAGATTTTCAGATACCTTGTAAAACGAAGGCATTGAGTTATTGTGTTGCTTTAACAGAATGGGAGTTTTTGTTACTACAGCCGCCCAATATTGTTACAAATACAAGGTTCAATCTTTTTCTTGAAACAATCACATTCACTAGCAGTTGCTACTTACTCTCCTGCCCCCTGTCCTTATTTTTGAGCTGTTGGAGTTTGTATTCCCGCTGCTGCTTCTCCATCTCCTGCTCGTGACGCTGCTGCTCCATCTTCCTCTGGTGCTCCAACAGCTCCTGTTGGTGCTTGAGTGCCAGTAAATCCTGTTGGTGCTGGCAGAGAGAAAGACAAGAATATTGAAGGATGAAAGAGTAAGAGGAGACAGAGAAGGTGGGACAGTGCACAGGGTGGGCAAAACATATCAAAACTGAGGAGACATTGTTCTGATGAAGGTGCAGCCATGGCCTACTAAAAAGAATCAATCATTTGACATCACCAGTCCAATAATGAGCGCTACCCTAAACTGGAGACTGAGCAGATTGGAGAACACACATCCGAGTTATTTTCATGCCAGACTGATCATCCTTATTGGCTGATTTTGTGGTCGTGGCAACAACAGTGAGGCTTTTCAGCAAAGTGAGTCGCATATCAAAATTCACACACACACACACACAGTTTATTACGTTCCCATGGAGATGACTAAGCAGCAAAATTCTGCTACCAGATCAAATTACACACATCACTTAAGTGTACACATGCACATGCTACCTCCTGTCCTTCACAAGGTGTGTTTCTGCTGAGTGCAGTCCTACAGTAGCTGTATTCAGGGAAGGACTCTTTCCTGATCCACATACACGCACACACACACACACACACACACCTTGATATGTTCCTGCAGCTGGACTTCATGTTGTCGCGACAGCTGTTCATGCTGCCTCTGGAACTCAGCGATCAGTAGCTGTCTCTGGAGCTGCTGCTTGTGTTTGAGAGCTACCAGCTCCTGCTGCAGCTGCTGCTCCTGGTGGTCTGTAGGAGATTTTCAAGACTTTATCATTCAGAGCGAGAGCTGGGGCAAGGGGCGTGTTTGTATTAAATAGCCAGCATACGCCTTTTAACCGTGACAATCAGAAATCCGTACTCACTAATGACTGTCCCACGGCCTGGCTCGGAGGACGCAGGACAAGCTGTGGAGGTGGGTGGGGTAGGGTGGGGTTGGGGAACCAGGCCGAAGGGGGGCTGCTGGTGGTGGTGGTGGGGGTGGTTCCACTACGCGCAGGTTCCATTGGGAAGGATGGCTGTGGCGGTGGGGAGCAACCCTGCATGGCAGCGCTGCCATCGGCCTCACCATCCACTGAAAGAGGAAGAGGAGGAGAGGAGAGGAGAGGAGAGACAAAAGATGGAAGAATTGGAGAAACAAGCAGAGTTTGTTAAGAACATGCAGCAATAAAGCATTCACAATGCTAAATCACAGGCTAAAAGTAAACTACAAAAAAAATCGGAAACGTACTCAACCATAACAGGTCAACACACACACACACACACACACACACACACACACACACAGAGTCTCTGCTTTCCACAGTTAAGACTCCCTGCCCTAGAGATTAACATCTTAGTCCCAAAATTTGCTTCAGTGGAAATGTACAACTATGTGCGTGTCTGTGCCATAAAGATTTTGACCCCAACAGCAGATTTGTCTCTGAGGGTTGCAGAGTTAAACTTGGCAGGAAAAAATACAATTCTTACTACAGTGTTAAGTTGGAGTTCTTCAACACGACTAAAAGTCCAGACTCTTATGGGAGTTATCAAAGAAGAAAAAACGATTTAGGGGAAATTCATGTAATTTTCTTCTCAGAATATCTGTTTATAGTACAATTACATAATTAATTCAAGGTCCAAACTGTTTAAAGTAGTTTGATAGCAGCCAAAATACCCTGTCATCTCTGATCCAAATAAGACACATGAACACTTGTTACATCAGCGGTCTGGAAACTGCAGCCTTGACTGTTGCACTCAGCCATTCACTTCATGCTGGTTGCTTGTAGTGTTGGCAAACTAGGGAATTAAGCCTGTTTTAGAGTTGTACACATTTGGTAAGAGCATTAGCAAAACACTAAAAACATAAAATGTGTGTGATTAAGAGAGCCAGAGATCATCTGAGGGACAGTTTGTGCTGTGGTCGGAGCAAAGTGTACAGGAAGTGTCCCTCGTACACACATCCATACAAACAGAGAAACCCTGTACACACATTTTCTCTACACAGATGACAAAATAGACAAGCGCACACATGGTTAAAATGATGAGATGTGGCAGCAGAGAGCAAAAACAATCCCCCTGAAACATGAGTTTTGCAGCAGGGATTTGCTGACACGCATACAGACTAACTGTGTGTATTTGTGTGTGTGTGTGTAGCACAGTAACACTACATTTTGCTCATTGTAAGTGCAATGCTGATAGTGTACTGTATATTTGTGCTCTCTGCGTGTCTTCTACAGAGAAAGAAAAGTTGTATCTGCTGTTGAAGGAGAAGAGCATAGACAACAATATGCCCAAAACCCCCACACTCTGTGTCGCTCACAATCTACTATACAGAGACACTGCACAACACACAGGCTTAGATATAAAATCCTAAAACAGAAAGGTCACCGGTATGAGCCCAGCCCTCCTTGCACCTAGTCAAATAAAACTTAAAGCGCCTGCAATCAGATTATTTCTCTAATGTAAAACAACACAGCAGCTTGCCTACAAACAGTAGCGTAACCCGACAACACAACACTAAGGAAACAAGCATGTGTAGGTGTGTGAAAGTTTGATTTAATTCATATAAAGACATAGCAGCAAGGTGAAAAAGATCTCTCGTTTTAGCTTCAGTGTGTTAGAAAAAACAAGTTTTTTATAGACCTCTCAGCAAGGCTTTAAAGTTCTGCATAACAAAATCTTCAGACTTTGATCAATTCTCAATTTGTGCTTGATATCTGAACTCAAGATCAAAACCTCCTGTGTATCGTCCAGTCCTTCCTGATCGATATGTGCTCCGTAGAGAATCACCTTGCACCATGCCAAGCCCTCTGCCAGTCATCAATACCCTGAAACCAGTTGAGAGCATCTCCGACCTATCATGGATGTGCTGGCATCCCCAGTGACCAATGAGGTGGCGGTGGAGTTGCAGTTATTTGCTGAGATAACCAATGACATCTTTGGTACTGGGCAGGTTTTCAGTGCGGGAGGAAACTTAACACCACCCAACAGGACAGCAGGGAGAGAAGAAAGGGTGTGGCCGGGCCAGACATGCTGGTGCTTCACTGGTGCATGTGTGTGTGTGTGTGTGTGTGTGTGTGTGGTTGTAATTGTATCACTGTACTTGTATGGGCTTGTTTGAAAGCTGGACATTACATGTAACTACTTTTTGTTGGGAGCCCTAGCTTGAAAATATGAAAGCAGGATTTACGCCAAAGGTGAGAGTCAACATAAATCTAGCTCACGTCAACAACATCATTATCTTTTACAATGGTTTATGTACCGATGAGGAAGCCGTGTGCACATGTGCATGTTAAACTGATTCCTGGACCTTTGACCTACAAACTTGTATGTTTCACTTCCAGATTAGCAAGCATATAAAAGAGGGTGACATTAGAAGATGCCACAGTTTGTCATTCTCACTCAGAACAATTTGTGCCAATTATCCATGTTATCTAAACAAAGCTTTTCCAGCGAACTATGGTAAACTCTCAGCCCACCACCTCTCACATTCGCTGTACACACATACATTTACACACATGCCTGTCAACTGTTGTCACACATACTTAATAAGCAGTAAACAACAAAGTGACATAAACAAAAACCTTTTACGGGGTCAGTGCTCTTCGAACGGATTGTCAGTCTTCCTATTAGAGCCCTTACAGAGGGACCCAGCGCCAGCTATTCTAGCACCATGGTGCCAAACATGCATTTAGCATCATCTCAATTAACGCCTTTTCTATTGTTTATGGCCCCATGCACACTTGGGTCAGCAAGGCTGGCCCCTGGGGTTAGCCTAGCACTCATTCATCGCTGACCACATTTGAAGGTGGTCTGTATATGGCCACATTATGTTAGCAGTGTGTATGCAAATGTGTTCTGGGTTACACCGAAGGAACGCCTACTCACCTGACATCCTCTGTGTAAGCAGAAGAATGTACTCGCCTGCGTGCTAACAGCGTCATATTAAAGAGCGAAACAAACAAACATGCACTGACGAGGAAGCCAGGTGCACATGTGCGTGTTAAAATGACGCGGGGACCTCTGACCTACAAACTTTATGTTTCACTTCCAGATTAAGAAGTATATAGAGAGACAGTCACATTAGAAATGCCACTGTTTGTCATTCTCACTCAACAAACTGTGCCAATCACCCTTGTTATCCAAACAAAGCCTTTCCCAGTGAACCATAGTGAACCACTTCTCACATTCACTGTACACAAATACATTTACACACATATGCCTGGTAACTGTTTACACACAATCACAGAAGTTTAATAAGCCGTAAACAACAAGGTCAAATAAACAAAACTCTCTGTTGGGTCAGTGCACTTCAAAGTGTTACTCTTTATATTAGTACCCATTTAGATGGACCCTGGCGCCAGCTATTCTTGCACCATGGTGCCTAACATGCAAGGAGCATCACCTCAACTAACGCCTTTTCTACTGTATATTTTCCCATACAAACTTGTGTTGGCAAGGCTGGCCCCTGGAGTTGGCCTCGCACTCGCTCTCAACCACTCACAATTTATGTAGGGTTCCATAACAGCGTTATTAAGCAAGCATGCCACAGGATTCACAAAGGCTGTTTGTTTTTGTTGACGAGTGGGGCTCCCACTCTCAAAACTACAAAACAAAAAAATATATACATTCTGCTCCTGTGCTTTCACATGCAACAACAAACTAAGTGCTATTGGGAAAATAAATGGCAAACACAAATTAAGTAATCTTTGACATCTACTGGATATACTGAATTTTACTAGCAAAAACTGACAGGTCTCCTGTAGGCTCCAAACAAGTATTCTACTTCCTTGTACGGTGGTGTGTAATTGAGAAATGATGAAACTCGTATTTTAGATCAGTAAGCTGGATAATAAAAGATTACAAACACTTACAAATAGGTTGATTTGCAGTATCATGATGCATAAGACAAACAGGTCAGAGCTGAGTGTCTTTGCCAACTAAAGCCACCAAAACTATCCTGTGCACGTGTGATAAGAGGTGGCCTGAGCACATGGAAATGCAGTCATAATCCCATGCAAAAATGGTCACCAAAACTGTGTCACCTGATGAATAAACAACCTAAGCTGCACCTACCTAGACCGAGGCACAACAAGCACAAAAGAGTACACTTCCTCTTCCCCACAATGGAAATGCACCAGCATCTATGCAAACAAGTTTTTTTGCATAATTTTGTTTTGGGTCATTTTTAGATCTGCAGTATAATACACATTTTATGTATTATTAAATATTCAGGAAGTTTGGCTGTAAACTGTGTGAGCATGGAGGTCGACAGCAATCGTGCCCACACCATGTTTCTCCTCAGAGACTAATATAGTACATTTAAATTCTTGAATTTCTATCTGTGCGTTTCATTCTGTTAACATAACCAGTCGCTTACAGACCAGTGATCAATGACCGGCTGCAAGACTTATGCAAGGCAGAAAAAATTCCTAATTACAGCCACTTATCCTCAAGCTGAGGGGCTATGTCAGGTGGCACAGGGACAGAGAGTGAGAGGGAGGCGGTGGAAACGCTGCTCAGACCAGCTACTCAGAGGCTAACCACACTGGCTGGCACATTGTACTGAGTGCCACAGCCGTCTGCTGGTTGTGATGTTAGGTACAAACGTAGTTATTTAGGAGCTTAGACCTTTTGATAGTCTCAGTGTATTTATGACAACACTACAGCCTATACCTGAACCACATAGACTGGTTTTCTATGTTAATTCATTATAGTAACCAGAGTAAATGTTTTACTTTGGTAAAATGAATATGACATTATGTGACAAAACAGGGAAGCCTTTTGATCAGAGGGTTTTAGGGTGTAGAGTTGTTTCAGAGTCTATTCAAATTCAACATTTAGCAAAACCTGCTCTTGTAAATTAAATAGCTATTGTTTCTAAGCCGCACAAGCCTGTAACTGTGTTTTTCCACTGAACAGATTCCGATTGGTCAGACAGTTCTGCTCTGGATAATTTAAAGCCTGTCAAAAGATTTGATAGCATACTGGAAACACATCTGTGTCACGTCTGACAGTTCCTGGTCAAGCTGACATGGCCCTACAAGATCGCAGCACTGTCGCAGTTGTACCATGACAGAAACAACAGCAGCTCCCTGAACAACAACCCTCAGAAGCATGTTTACAGTAAACAAAGCTTTGTGAATGGCAGCAGACACACAGGGCGACATACAGCAACCAGCAGGGTGCAGGCACCTGTGAGGTAATTAGCTCAGATTACAAGGATGGCACACCGTGAATGTGGCATGAGAGTATGGTGCCGAGCCAACAGAGGAGAGGTGGATGCACAAGCTGACTCACCCTGACAGCCCCGGACATGATAACGCAAACATTCCTGCTGCAAGCATGGCTCAGCAGGTCACAACACAGGCTGACATTGTGAGTGACATAAGTGCTTTTTGTGCGAAGGAATTCAATTTGTGTACAAAGAAAGGGGAAACGACGCAAGATCGCTTCTTTGTTTTCTTCCACATGCCACAAGAACTTTGCAGGCCTAAACCGTCAGTAAATCATTTTTCTATGATTGACAACTTCACTTATACAAGTATACAGTGGGTTATAAATGTGTTGTTAATGTGTAGTAGCTAAAGGGCCATTAAAGCTATGCAGGACCATTAAAGCTATGAGTGGCGGAAGTAAGATAAACTCTGTTGATTTCCAGACGGGAAATTGTGTGTACTTTGTGAGAATCCCATGGAGATGTGAGGTTTCCCCAACTACAGGCATGATGTAAACTCTGGCTGAACTGACCAAAAAAAAACCAACACACACAGCTGGTGACATGCCATCCTGTGCCTCCTACTTTCTGTCCCTCATCTATTCATCCATCTCTCTCTGTGTCCCTTTATCCGTGACTCTGCCCCTCCCTCTCCCCTGATCAGGCTAAGATCATGGATCACACAGAGGGAGATATTTATAGACCAGGATTCCCGAGGGAGCTCCTCGCCCCACCGGGCATCTATGCACTCAGACAAAACCCCATGCATGTTTTACTCACAGTTGCTGAGGAAGTGAGTGTGCGCGCTCGTTTAAAATTCAAATATAGTCAGCAAATGTATGCTCAGTGTGTGTGATCAAAACAAAGCTATGCACAAAATTAAAAAGTGACAGCAGCGTATCGCTTGCAGATTAAGAATGAATAGTAATTGCTGACATAGTGTTACCCAGCCGTGAGTCCCCCCCCCCCACAAACACGCACACGTGCACAACACACACACACACACACACCACCACCACCCACACAACACACCACACACACACACACCACAGCCACCACAACACACCACACACACACACACACCCACACAACCCACACATAGCACACACACACACACAGGTGCTGGTAGAGGAGGGAGGCAAGCACCATGGCGACTGGTGGAATTGTGGCCAGCAGTTGGTTGGACTAGAGAGGAGGGGCGTGGCTAGAGATGGAGGAAGGACCAATGATGGTAGGCAACTAATTCAACACATGGTCTGCATGTGCATTCAGCTTTACTGTAGAGTCTGGGATGGGTGTGTACGCATACTGATATATGTCACTGCATGTCCCTGGAGCCTGGTAGTTTGTTGTTCTGTATGTCACCACCTCTTTTTGTTTTCCTCATCTCCTTTCTCTCTTTCTCTGTGGACAGCTGGTCGGCGTTCACAGACTGACTTCCCTTGAAAATCAAAAGCAACTTATCGTGTAAATTATTTAGGGATAATGTGTTTTCAGGTAGGTATCTGAGATAAACAAAACCTTAACTGGCTTTTTTCAGACTGATCTACAAGCGATTTAAACCTTAACTGTTAGTGCTGAAGTGAGCTGGGATATAGACATATAGAACAGGCACCACACATGAACCAAGACAGAGAGACATGGAGCCACATGGTGACACTGCATGCGCACTGGCCACAAACCAAAATACAAACAAAAACCTTATTATCAAATGATGCAAGAGCAGAAAATGTAATTTAGCACACAAATCTAATAGAGAAATAAAGGTTTTACTCTTACATGAGCTCAAATGCTCAACAGTTTTACATGCTTTTTAGTAATTACTTAAAATTTCACAATACTCCGGTTTTTTGCATTCTTTTTGAGTGCTGAGCAAACAACAGTTAAAATGACTTCTGCAAAACAGTTTTTTTTTTTTTCTTTTTTGCAAACTTTGATCCATCATTTTGTGCAAGAACCCAAACTTTATATTATTCCGCGCAACACACAGGAGGCATAACACACACGCACTGCACCATCAGGCTGTGGGGGCAGAGCAGCTCTGCTCCATTCAGTTAAAGGCTGCACTGAGTGGTGCTGAGCAAGAGTCTCCATACATCAGTACCACTCAATAAACACTGCCACTACTCGAAGCTGCACACCCACACAGCAAATGAACATGTACACACAAACACACACACTCTCCCCTCAAGTGAACACATATACAGTAACATATCCAGAGGCTGACTGAGTTTATATAAACACATGCCTAGGGATCACACACATACACACCAACTAAACACAGTACAATGTACAATTAATCAGCGCACACCCAAGCACTAAATAAACTCATCTTTTACACACCAGAAAAAACAACCAAAAAAAAACACAATAAATTACACACCAGCTGAAGCTGAATGAGAGTTTCATCCACACATGCTACTCAAACAAACAGTGATCCCTACATAACAGGAGCTCTCACCCATCAGTTGTGCCGTGTTGTCCGGTTGTTGTGCTCTAGTGTGTGTGTGTGTAGTGTGCAGTATCTAAGAGAGAGAGAGAGAGAGAAAGTGTGTGTTTGTATCCAAAAGTGCGGCTCTGAACGGAGCTTGAAAGTCCACTGCAGCGCGAAAGTACAGCAGACCAACCTGGTTTTCGTAGTGAGAACAAATCTCTCTCCCTCCCTGTCTTTCACACTCTCCGTCTCTCACTCTACCGCTTCTCTGTGTTTCTCTCACTGACGTGCTTCGCTCTGCCCTCCGGCTGCCACTCTCTCTCCCTCCCTCTGTTCCTCCGGTCCCCTCCCACTCTCTCTCTCTCTCTCTCTCACACTCACTCTCCCTCCCTCCCTCGCTCACCCTCCCTCTTGCTCTCTCAGTGACATCAGAGGGCAGTCTCAGGCATGTTGAGCATTTCATGGGAGTCTCTCTTTTTGCCTACTAACGCACCGACCACATTCTCATTTGACTAGACAAACCCTGTGCTTTTATGAACCACCTCTGCCTCTTTTTTTTTTTTGAGTAAACATAGCTCAGTGTTTTTGTTGCTCATAAATCCTGATGTGTGTTACTTGTTGCACGCACACACACACACACACACACACACATACACGTTTATGGATCCTCTCTATCTCCTGAACCCTCCTACACACACCAGCATCCCAACAGAACAGATAGTTGTTGTGAAGTTGACTTGATGATAATGGTTTCAGCTTGGCCTTGCAACTGGAACACTTTACAACCACTGAACACACACACACACACACACACACACACATGGACACACACCTACACACCTACACACCTACACACACACACACAGTCCACTGCACACACAGTAGATGCTGCTAACAGCTAGGGCTTAGTATACAACTCAACACTTTTTTTAGTACCGTATGTTAGAATTTTTTCTTGGATGCTTTGTTAGGTCTTGTTTACATTTATTAAACAGATATTTCATGACTGAAATCATAGCTGTGAAGTATATTACAAGAGAAAGCTGTGATTGGGGAAATGACCATCATAAAATGACCATAAAAGAAATATCTAGGGAGCTGCATTATGAGTGGTAAAATTATTAATAAAGAGAGAGAGAAGCTGAATCAGAGCAGAGAGAGATTTATACATGGGTGCCTGGAAAGTGTGTTGCAGATGAGTGATGAGGTTTGGATTGAATGATAATGAGGGGCAATTAAGGCGGCTGAAGGATTCACCTATCGAGTGGCATCAGAGTCCACTAACGACAAGTGCTCCTCTGAGGGCGACACCTGACATATGTCTTGCTGTCATCAATGGGCAGTTTGATACTTAGCCAATCGGAGTGAATGGAAACAGGCAGGATGGGACTGACTGCAGTACGAATAGTTGTTTACTTGGTGAGTGTGTAATTAATAGTGCCACATTTGGGCGAGCCCTCGTTTGCAAAAGTGGCTACTTTATAATTCAATCCGTTCAATCATGCAGACTCAAAGACTGGAGAAGTGACAGGATGCCAGTTGTGAATTGAATCTGATGGTGCTGGCAGAGAAGACTCAAAGGCTCAAAATGCAGCACAACGTGGGGCAGTTTATTTTACCCAAATGGCCTCTCACCGACAGGAGCGACAACCAATAGCGCTTGTTTGTATCCCAATGGGAAATAGAGGCAAAGTTGTTTTCTACTCCTTCAGCTGATACTAGCGATCAATAGCTTCCTAATTCCCTGATATAAACCTATAACAAAATATTGTCATAGTGCATTGACCAAATCGGACTAGAGTATGTAAATTACACGCTCAACACTTGAACGTTAAATACCCAAAACCTACAGGGTCAGGAGCGTCAGATGACATTAGCGTAAGTAGAAACAGCATAGTAAAAGAAAAGCACCAGACACCACAACAACAACTGAACATGAAGGGATCCAATGTCACATTTACTCCCATGGGACACTGATCAATACCCCCCAAATTATGTGTAATGCAATAACTTGATTGTTCTGAAACCAATAATCTCCCCCTGCCATTAAGATATATTTAAAGATATATTTAGAGATTTTACACCAAATGAACCAAACTGACTAATAAAGGACACACGTGTTCTCACCTTTTGTGACTAATCAGGCTAAAGATTGGTGGAGCAATGCTAGGAATTTTGTGGTATCACCAACTGGTATCATACTAAGAAGAATGACTAAGGTGTAATTTGACCCATCCTATCAGGTTAAACAAAACTGACAAGACTCCAGTCTGCATACATGCAAACAGTCTTGGGAAGACATTTCATCAGGCCAAGATATGTGCAATCACCTGGGTGAGAGACTGTAGGTGTGAGTCTTAAAGGTGAGGAAACAGATACTTATTTATACTTTAGTTTCAGTTAAAGTCAGACTTGTGTTGGAATATGAGGCAGAGAGGAATCCTTTCTATGGATCCAACATGTTTTTGCATATGTATACATGTAAAAACCCTCTTAAATGCCAGTTAACTCATAAGATGGAAATTATATAAGTATATATCAAAAACATAGCAATTTACCTAGATTTCTCTTAATTCCTTATCTCAATAGAAAGGACTGGTTTGCCTGTGTACACAGTATTTAACAAATCTGTTTACTTCAAAAAGGCAAAAATAATCATTTAAGTTCATGTTCAAGCACAGTTTTTTGCACACATCTCCCCATCGAATTTGTGAGTGTGTGTGTGTGTGTGAGAGAGAGTGTGTGTGTGTTTGTGCATTTGGGGTGGTCTGCATCTGTGTGTGTGTTTGCAGGAGCTATTTTTGAAGTTCAGCGTAGAATCCAGGAAGCCAAGTTTTGTTTGATCAGACAACACACCCACACACCTGGCTGTGATAAAGGTCTGCATTATCAGCTTGTTGTATGGTGTTGACGTCAAAGGCTTAGCCGAGCTTCATACAGCCATGACACTGATAACACTACTGAGCTCAAACCACAATGCCATACACACGCATACACAAACATCCCTTTGGAACAGGGGAGAATCACCATCGGGGAGGGCAGTGACCAGACTGTGAAACTGTAGCAGAAGAGCACCACATGAACTTTGCGGTTAAAAAAATAAATCGATGTATGAACATTAGGTAAGATGGTAAGTAACGTGGTCAAAGATCAGCGGCAGTGAGCCGGCAGATTGGTAAACAAACATGAACAGCGGGACACATGTGGACAGCTTTCGAAAATGTTTTTTTGGCTGTTATGCAGCACACAGAAGAGAAGAAAGAAAAAAAGAAAAATCCAGAAAAGTTTTTGAAGGCTGCCAGTGCATTAGTAGGCACAAGAGCCTGTTTAGATGAACTGAATGGTACACAAGCAATCACATTTTATTTGTTTGTAAGTACAGCAGTTGGCACAATGTGAATGTGATCCAATGCAATGCACTTTAACTCACAACAAATATAAATCTTGCATCAGAAATACACAAATGATTATGTGATCTGTCATGAATGGCGAAAACTTGTGTTTAAAAATATTTTCATTAGCCAAAGCTTTTTATTTCTGTTCATCTTTGTCTTAGATGGATAAGCATTCAAAACTGTATGCACATTTCCAAAAATGAAAAGTGATATTCTTCAGACCAGAAAAGCCAATCAGGGGCTAATAAGAGGTCTGACTACACTTTCTACATCTACATCAGTTCTTGACCCAAGGTTTTTCTAGACAAATTAAATCCACATTGGTGTAAGTAGTGAAGGATAAACTTTGCCACCTGTCCATGTTTACAACATGATGACCACCACACGACTAAACAAGTTCACGTATACAGAGACCACGTGCAGGGACTTGGAGCATACAAGGGAATTAATGAGTAGAGCATGTGAGTACATTATGTGAAAACAACGTGTAGAAATGAAACCTTTTGTGCACAGTGGTGTGTGACCTAAAGATAAGGCAATGAATGTCTACGTGAAAGAGGTTTTGTACAGTTATTTGCAACAGTCTGTGAGAGAGCCAGACAAGGCGATAAGTGAGCATATCCGAGATAAATAGCTTGTGTAGCTATCTGCATCAGAGTCAGTGTGCGCGTGTGCATTAAATAATGCATGTGGCATAATGATTGCAAGGCATGCTGAAATACACAGTGTGGCAGCCTGGCAGACAGGACTGATGAATAAGTAATGGATGTGTCCGCCTCGTAATGTACACACATGTGCACACGCGCACACACACACGCACACACACACACCATAACCACAAGCTGGTTCATGCTCAGGAGAGGAAAAAAAGATAGCAACTCATATTTTTGTACCCTCCTATCCTCTTGTCTTCCCCCTCCTCTCCACAGTGACAGTGGGGGAGGAGGAGAGTTGCCTTTTTCATCCTCTCCCCTGAGAACCCCAGACTCGACTCCAAATATGTGAGATACTGTGTCGTTTATTATTGATTTGGGTTATTTATAATACACACTCTCACTCACTTTCTCTATAACCCCCCTCAACATCCCTCTCTCACTCTCTGTCTCCCGTCGCATTGATTAGTATCTCTGGGAATCTCAAGACACAGATAGTAAATCTCAAATTTCTATTTAAAACCATCGTTAAACTTTCTAAAATGATCATTTTCCGATACCTTTCTCTGTCAAAATAAAATGGATTTAGGCGATGCAATGAATTTCTAATGACAATCAGGGCATGCTTAGTTGACGCAGAACATGAGAGCCCATCCTCTTAGGTCTTAATTTTTCGGCTATAAAAGCACTGCTGAAGTGTAAAGAAAGTAGTATTTTGTGCCAAAATCTCCCTCGCATATTCTGCCACTTCTCTTACTTAGCCAATCTATGGCAACAGACTCGAGGTTATTAAAAAATATTTTGCAAGGCTTAACAGATCAGCACAAGTAGAGAGTCGTGAGCTATCAGCTGTGTTATCGGTCAGTGTTTTCAGCTGTCATTGGCTGGTCTTACGTAGCTAACAAATGCTCTCAATTTTAATATCTCAATATGTTAACAATAAAAAAAAACAATAAAGTACAGGCAAAGCAGACTCATGTTAAACGGGTTAACAGGCAGAACTTTTAAAATGATGTACTCACTTAAAAGAGGAACACAATTTGAATAAGTTATGTATTTTATTGGGGGTTTATTTATACTAAAAACTTGTTCAGGCACATTATAAATGAGGAAGTGTCTGGAGCAATTGTATTGTGTGTCATGTTTATAGTTTATACGAAAATGCAAAAGGAATCAATTCTCTCTCTCTCTCTCTCTCCTCCTCTCTCACCTCTCTCACGTCTCCTCACATCTCTCTCACTCTCTCTTCACTCTCTCTCACCTCTCTCTCTCTCTCTCTCTCAGAGAGATTTGGCTGAATGACAATACACTCAACTGCAGTGAAGCAGTGGTACAATATAACATCCTATGAGTCGAGCTGCTGTCCCACTGGGCTGCAGACTGCTTATTAGTAGAGTTGTCAGATATGAAGATATACACAGTGAAACTTTGAAAAGCTTTTGCAATGACATGTCTACAGAAGGAGCTATCACTCTAACATCTCTGACTGTGGCTTGAGTTTGGTTTGGCTTGTGCTCTATTAAAAAAAACGACTGCCTGTCACATCTTGCTTATCTTTTAGCACTTGAACCAAAGAGTGATTGTTTTTACTTTGTTTTATTTGAATGGGATGCTTGAAAGGGTTATATTATAAGAATAAAAAGAAGAGACTAGAAGAAATTCTGAAAAAAAACAACATAATTTTGTGTAGGCCTTTGCTTAAAATGTTGGAAATAAATAGGAAGACCATCAAACACACACAAGCAAATGTGGTTATGATATGTTCCCTCAGGCATTTTTAAACCTGCGTTGTAAAGTCCCAGTTGAATCAGACTCTGGGTCCATTGGTGCATTTCGTTTTGGCAGATCTAAACACAGCAATTGTACTCCGGTGGAGACCAAAATGGCTCAAAAGACTCTTTCGACTAAGTAGTATCAGTGGTTTCAAAGTGACCCAACTATAAAGCGTACTCTGCAAGTCACGGCCTTCCAGATAGGACGTTCTTCAGGACTTCTTCCTGGGTTTACTTTCTCACTCCTGCCCCAGAAACCTCTAGCCAATTTTTGTTTGAACTAAGGAGATAACGCAACGAGTTTACCAACTCATTAATTGATTTAGACCACAGCAAACAGTATAGGTTTTTAAATGCCCTCCTTCCATATCTTGCTTAAGCCTATAAGCACAAAGGCAAAAGAGCAAAGCTAAGCAGCTAATTTGATCCGTTTCATACCTGGCTAAAAATAATTTAGTGCTGAAATCTGCTGTGCACACACACACACACACATACAATCGACAGATCGAGTTGAGGTAACAAGCTCTATAAAAATACCCTTAACAATAATCAACTCCTGTTCGGAAGAAGACCTCAAAACATCAAGGCTTCAAAACAGCTTCTTAAAAACCAGACGAGGTAAGACAAAGAGATGTTTTGAGCTCTTGGCTTCAGTGGGGAGCTCCGTTCATTCATATTTTACGCCATCTCCTTCCGTCTCAATGGTAATGCCTTCCTAGTCTGTGCCGAGTTTGCAGCAGACAGAGCCATTAGCTGTCGGCGATGCTAAACTGAACTTATGGGAGATGTCAGCTTACCACGCTTATCCCTGTGCACTTTAAATCACATGGGTCACAGGAATGGCCCTGTGCACTAAAGCTAGACCCACAAACTCTTAATGTGCAGTGCAGATTATAGCAACCTGCCTAAAACAGGCCTCATCAATATTTCCTAGGGATGTAAACAGACAGAGGTAGTAAAGGCAGTAACAGATATAAATGGAGGACTGCATCATAAACAGACAGATGACTTCAGGTATAAACCATGGCAGAAACAGATCAAGGATTCGCAATGTGAGAAACAACAGCCTATCTACAGGAAAAAAACAACATGTTCTACTTCATCCTGGTGTAGATCTGGTGATACACAGTTGTGTGAAGGATCTTGGTTTGTCCAATTTATTTTATAGAAACAATGGTCTATGACATATCTACTTGTGAAGGCTTGTGAATTAGTGATTTAAGAGGAGAAAGCATATTCTTGAACTTATTTTTCTAGTTATACAAATACCCAAGTCTCTTCTCATTGACTTCTTCACCCCACTTACAAAACTGGTATGAACAATTTCAGCAAACCATGGTCTATTTCTTCAGTTAAATGGGTTTGTGGTACAGTCTGTCACTGACAGCTATACTGTAGCCATTAGGCTGTAATGAACTCCTCTTCCCGGACAAGGGAAGGCCCACCTCTGGTCATGGTGGTGTTGCTGGCCAGAAGCTTGCAAACTCCTTGCGAATGCAAAGCAAAGGTCTGAACCCTGGAGTGTTCATCCATAATAGATAGCTTCCAGAGGACTCCTCTGGATTCATATGGTCCTGCTAGGGCTTTTAAAAGCCTTTACAAAACACACCTTCGCATTAACAAGTGAGTTTAAGAGGAAGTGAAAGGGCAAAGCATTGCTGGAGTCAAATGTACATAATATCCATCTGTCTATCTTTGCATCTGCACATAAACAGACACACTGTAAATTCACAAGTTGTACAACTCACAAGTTGTATAACATGGACATACCTTGCTTAAAATATATATTTGTAAACATAAAAAAAACCTAAAGCATCAAATATGTGGCACCCCATGCTAGCTCTAATGACAACAATTATTTGACTTATTGCTTAGCATTGCAGCTAAAAAGCGATTTAGAGAATTGCCTGTTGATATTCTCACCTGTTGGTGTGCCACAGAGGATCCTACGCTAGTGAGACATCCGCTTAAATTGCACAAGTGAAAGGTAACAAAAATCACAAACACACATCAACAAGTCAAGTTAAATTTGACTGAAATAAAGTTCTGCCACATTAAGTTCATCCATGCAGAGCTTTCCCACAGTTTTTAAACGTAGGTGAACACTGACATGCAAATTTGAACTCCTGACCAATTACAAAGCGTCTGGACAGTGGTGACCTTTGAGGGAACTGAGAACCGGGGGAATCCAAATTGCAGACAGGTATCATTTGTTTGATTTTGCAATCTCCAGTTTTATATAATCCTGTTCTGCCTAAATAGTAACTGCGCCACAGAGGCGTCATTGTTTGCAGGTAGTCACGAGACAGGAGCAGATAGCACAAATACACTTTAATTAATTATCTTATGATTTGGTTAGCAGCCAAGTGCGCAAGTAGCCAGTAAATCAACAAACTTCGAGCCCCACCTATTTCCTGAGGACAAGTGAGTGAATGTTTCTGTGGTGCTTATCTTTACTCATCCTAAATTATTTGTGTGGTTGTTTGTCACTAGTTTCTGAAGCTGATAATGTGGTAATATTTAACCTATATGCTGATTACTTGGAATGATTATAACAGTATAAAGACAAATTCCGACTACATTTTTCCACATACATTTCTTATTTGTCTGTACTTTAGCTGTCTGTCCATCTGTATATAACATTTTAAAAGAATTTGTACTTCTTCATACACACACTGACAAACACAACCTCACTCTTCAGACGTCTAGGTCTTTGAAAAGCCGAGCCAGCCAGCCAACACGACAAACACACCAGGCCATATGCAAAATTCATGACATGGTAAAATATTTTTCCTTCTACAACATCCACATAAACACAAACTCTCTCGCTCTCTCTCTCTCTCTCTCACACACACACACACACACACAAACACACGCACACACAGTCCAACCTGCTATAGCTGTCAGGATAATGGCACTGATGCAGACAAAGTAGGTTAAGGCATTGCCTGTTCTGCTGGGAGACAAAAACAAGTCTGGCTCGAAGCACTCTGCCATACTTTCTCAGACCCAAATGTGAAGAGTGTGCATGTGTGTGTCTCTCTTTAACGGGGTTGACATGAAGGCCACAACCTCAGGCTATGTCTGTAGATATAATTAGGCACTGGTACACTGTCTTGTATTCCCTTTATAACTCCGATCTTTCTCTCTGGATCAAATCTGATTTCACCTCTGCTCTCTGATAGCTTTAGGTTTTCTTTAGCATGCTGCCGTAAACCTGATGCTTTGGTACACTGTGGATGCTGCTATTTTAATTCCAAATGGAGGTCAATTATTCTGTTAACTGTGAGGTGCAAGATAAATAAAAAGACAGATTCAAGGAAATTAGAAGAAGCAAAGTACAGGAGATTATATTTCAGTTCATCACAAGTTCAAGAGAACCATTTGGAAACATCCCTTGGGCCATGAGCTTGACATGGTTGCTAGTGTGTGTGTGTGTGT
>NW_023340095.1:6016765-6022780 GCF_004916995.1 Morone saxatilis | reverse complement strand
TGTGTGTGTTTGTGTGTATGAGCCTGATGGTGGCTGAGCAGAAAAGAAGCAGCTGCCCACCGACTCCTGCCTACACCAAACTGGCACCAGGCAGGGAAATCCATGCCAGGTCAGGGAGTGTGTGGGGGTGGTAGGGGGCTTTGGGGGCCCATCTGGGGAACTGGCACCGGGGCCTGAAGGCCGTGTGCGCTCCCTGGTGAGCATGTGTATACAAAACAGGTTGTCCTCCATTAGGAAAAGTGGCAAGTCAAGCAGGTGCTGATTGTGTCTGTCACTGTTGGGGTGAAGGACTAAAATGTACTACAAGGCTACAATCTATTGGACCTTGAATTAAAACTACAATCTGATAGAAGGAAAGAAGGAAGGAAGAATTTGATTAGGTTATTCTCTCATGATGATCAATGTTTCATGCTTCAGTGTCCTACACTTACATCCTATGTTGGAATAAGATAACTTGTCATAGCTTTAACGTTGAATAAGTAATGAATAAGTGAAATTATTTATTGACAAGTCTAATAATTTGTGCAGGAGATTGGTATATTTTAATTGAATTTTGATTAAAGATATTTTAATGTTTTTGACTCACCATAAATACTACTTTTCCTGGGGGAAATTCTCTCTTCCCCATGAGATTTTGAACATCAACTGCAGCAAAAGCAAAGAATAGTGGGATTGAGAGACTGTACAGGAAACAAAAAAGAGAAGCAGGTGACAACGAGGTTATCACAGATCAAATGGTCTGCCTGCCAAACTCCCAAAATCATTGTGTAGGGCAGAGCACAACAAAAACACATATTTACAATGTCAGAATTAAGGTCAGTGATTCAGTCACACACACAAACAGACACAATTGCAAAATCCTGTGTTCCAGTGAGTAGGGAGGGAGGCAGCAGGGGTCTGGCCCGCAGACAAGTGTCTTTGTGCGGTCATGGTGACCTACAGACGGGGTGTCCTCTGGAACACACCTCACTCTTCATCTCTGGCTTCACAACACTAATCATGTCCCCTTTCAACTGCTTTTTCACTCTCCTCTCCTCATGTATTACATTTGTTAAATGCACATTGCATTTACAAAAAAAAGATTCAAAGCAAGAAGGAAATAGAAATGATTAACTCACATGGTATCATCACAGTTCTGACTTCTCAAACGCTGTTGACTGTTAATCACTTTCTTTATAATTACATGATGAAGATCGCATAATCATGATATCAGTGTGTCACTGCAAACACTGCTTCCTTTGAAGCTTTGTAGCTTGAAAAATACTTCACATATCAACAGTAAAGAAGTATGGTAAGGTGCAATATGAAAAAAGTCCTATGGATGTTTTACTACATTCTTTTGCTGTGACTCTAGGTCAATACGGGTGAGTTAAGTATCTCAGAAGACCTTTTGTGATCTAAAAAGTCTTGATTTCTGCTGGTAGATGGTCAGGATTCAGTATGGACATCATGAATACATGGATCCATCCTGACTTGTCTCCATGGTTAAGGCTACTGCTGATGGTGTAATGGTGATGGGAATCTGGCTTCCTAATACCAATGGAGCAATGTTTAAATGTAACGTAACTGACTATTGTTGCTAATTATGTTCATCCCTTTATAGCCACAATCAACCCATCTTCAAATGGTTACTTCCCACAAAAATAACACACAATGTCTTACGCTCCAAAATCCAATAGAGCACATTTGGGATGTGTTGGAAGAGGAGATTGTTGGCCATTCATGTGCGGCCAATAAATCTATGATTCATGATGCTATCATGTCAACATGGACCACTATCTCATCATAATGTTTCTAACTGAATATGTGCAACAACAAAAAAATCATGCTGTTCTGGAGGCAAAGAGGAATCCTACCTTGTACTAGAAAGGCATACCTAATGAAGTAGCCAGTGAGTGTATAGATGCAGAGTGAACATGTAAAATCAGAGACCAAGTGAGCACAGAAATAGAAATCACATACTGAGAAATAAGAGAGGAGACTGGAGTTAGTGCAACACCAAGAGAGGGGTGGTGGTGTGTGTGAGAGAGAGAGAGAAAAATAGTTAGAGAAATTGAGATACAGAGAGTGAGAATGAATTTGGCGTAGTCCAAAAATATGCATCTCTCCACTTTTCGTGATTTCCTTTCCAGAGTTTTGAAATGGTAATGAGCGTGCCGATATTTGCATAATGTGCCTTTCCTCAACCCTCTTTTTCTACTTATCCAGGCCCTCTTCTCCTCAAATTGCTGTTCTCCCCCATGTCACTCTCTCTTTCTATCTCTTTTACCATCTCCATCTCCCCCCACCCTCCTTCACCCATTGCATTTATTTTACCAACTCCCCCCTTTTGCTCACAGATAATTGACAACTCTAAATAAAGATAAGCTGTTCAGTCCGAAAAACAGAAGCACCCCAACAGGTCTGCCACTCCCTGTGTGTACAGCTCGTCATCCTTCTCTCTCAACTTGCTCTCCGCCTTACATTCTGCTAAGCCTACCATCAGCACCATGTGGACAGAAAATGGATGCGTGCACAAAGCATTAAGACTAAAAAACTACAAGAGACAACTGTCACGTTTCTTGACGATTACCAATGGTGCACACCAGGCCCTGATGAAAGGAGCTACAACGAAGCCCTTCTGTGAGCGACAAAACTACTTCTGGTCTACAATATCTGTCACTTCTCTATTTATCCATCCTCTTCTCCCAATTTGTCTTCCTCTCCCCCCTCTTTCCTCATCACTTCTCTCACCTTCCCCTCACTCCTCCTCACTCCCTGCAGTGTCTGTGCTCTGACAGTTATGTGTTAGTGGAGCGTGGGCTGCTGCTAATTTGTGCGGAGTGGGAGAAAGCTGTTTTGGCTTGAGGAGAAAAGAGCCTAGTTTAGGCTATATGGTGTGACGGACGGACAGACATGCCATGCAAACACACAGACACAGACACTCACACAAACCCATTAATACATGTTTATCTAGGGTTTCATTGTCGCTCCATCTCCTAATGTCAGATTCGGATACAAACAGATGCTCAAACCCACATTCACATCTAAGTGTGGACAGTGAGGAGGGCACTGTAATAAGGAACAGAAGTCAGCACCTTTCAGAGACACTTCCCCAGTTTAGATTCATGACACCCCCACACTTCTTTCCTCCAATATGTGGGTCTTGCGACTATCTGTCTGGATATCTCCGTATATCAGTAGCGATTAGGATCGATTTCTGCATGGATTTCGTAACACATCGAAAAACATCCTTACAGATAAAATAGCAACTGATAATCTACACCGGTGTTCTGTAGGTGACGTAGATCTGTTATAGTGTGCAGTATTGCCACGCGCCCAGTCGGCGACGCTGTCGCTCGTGTCCGTCATAACATGAGGTTCTTGATTAGGCCTAAAATGGACTAGGTCTTCACTTCATCGCTCCATAGGCGCAACAAACACAAGCTTATCTACCCCACTACCGACCACACAACAACACACTAATCGCCAGCAACGCTCAGCCAAGTCATTACCCTAGTAAGCACTTGAGCTGTGCAAGGAGCACACTCATGACACTGACATGAGTAGTTAAACGAGAGGTATTGTGATGAAGTGGTAAATAGTAGATTGAGGTAAACGTGGATTCGTATAGGCAAAATAATGCGCGCTTGTGTCCGGCAAGAGGTATGAACAAATTTCAGTTTGTTGAGTATTGTAATGGAGGTAATAGTATTACAGATGTTTCGATGACGATGCTAATATTCGTAGACCAGATTGAGCTTTACTTTCGTTCGGTATCACTATGAAAGGGCTGTATTCATACGTTGTTAGGACTCCTCTCTGTCATTCGAGTAGACCCCTGGTGTGTCACCCCCAATGTTGGTTATAAGTCGTGCAGGAAACGTGACATGTATACGATCTTCTGTGTGAGGTATTAGTTTGGTCTAGGTACGTTAGCAAGCTTGGTAAGAAGCAACGCATCCAAATATATTGGATCCACATAGGTGCTGATTGGTTTGACTTAAGGCGCTTTAGCCAGAAATACAGGCGGATGAGTATATTGGTTGAGATGAGTATAGGAAATACTGATAAGCTGCTAAACAACAAGTGTTCAGCAGTAATGGACAGTGGTAGTTGAGACTTGAGTTGGGAGTGTCTACTAGTATATTTTCTTGATTTTTGCAAAAGTGAAGAAACCAAAAATACAACACACACCACACACACACAACACACACACACACTAGACACCATGCTTCTGATGTTAAACTCTTTACTTAGAGTTGTCAATTATCTGTGAGCAAATACCACATGGGTGCAGGAGAATATACGTAATACAAATAAAAAGCACAGCTAGGAAGATAGAAAAAAAAAAGAGAAGGGAGAATGGGGTCGCAGTATTAGATAATTATGGTATATAAGAAGATATAAGATAAGTGAGGTGAGTGGGAGTGCGATTGGTGAAATTATAATTCAGTTGGAATAAGAAGATTGAGTTTACGCTTACAATCATTTATGGTTAAAATAATGTTAAACATTTTGTTGTTTGATTGCTGAAATTTATTTTGTGTTTGTGTGAACTGGGCGTGTGTGTGCACATTTATACAGGTAAACAATCCCCTTCACACAGAGAACATGTTCTGACAAGTGGGGTGGCGTGGGCGGAAAATACATTAACGTTCATTCATATGAGACATTCAAAGGTCTTTCTTCATATATTAAATCATTTATATTCCCTAATTAGCGGATGTCTAGTCACCAAAGTTCAGGCTGGTTAACCCACCATTAAAACCCAGCATTGAATCACACTACTGTGTTGTTAAATTGTGTGTTTAAGTATATGTGATTATCTACAACAAACAGTCAGGGAAGAGCGGTGGGGGGTGAGTCGTGGGGGGTGGGGGTAGGATGTGGAGTGGGGGGGTGGGGTAGGGGAGGTATAGATTGTGACATAATTTGAAGAAGAAACAGCAAGGTTTTCGAACTTTCGGTATAGCACAGATGGCTCTTAGATATGATAAGTAGAAAAAGCCAGTAGGGTTGAGGATAATGAACATATGTATTAATTTAACTAATTCGGCCTAGACTCTCTCACAAAATTCTAACCACATTCCTACAAAAAAATACTGGCTACAACGAGCAAAGATCTACGTATAAAAGAGAAAAGTGGTATGAAACTGACCTAGTATGTTTTTGTGGACTACGCCATAAATGTTACCATATCTCACTTTTGTTGGTGATCTATGCTTTCTCATAATCTAGTTGTCCACTTTCTTCTCTTAGCACACAACCACCACGCCTCACCTGGTAATAGCATCCATGGATCACTCTTAGTCCCTCTCTTATATTCCCTTATACCAAGTTACTGTCAGATTACTTGAATCTCTGTGTTTCATTCTCTCCGTCTACCATTGTGTCTATAATCTTAACTTTGTTAATGTTGGGTTATTTGATATCACTCAACGTGGCTAGACTTCATTGTGTCAGTGATCATGCCCATAATCGGCTTTCCTTGCGTACAGTACAAAAGGGCGTTTATAGGGATTCCTCTTTGCCTCCAGAACAGCATTACTCAGAATATATATTTTTCGTTTCTATCACCATATGCTTAACGTTAGAAAACATCGCTACCTGATGTGAGATAGTGCCGTTCCATGTTGACATGATAGCATCATGAATCATAGATTTTGGCCGCATGCGTGCGGAAAGTGCATTGAGAATTTCTGGCAAAAGGACGAATCTTCCTCGCTTCCTAGACAATCATCCCAAAATGTGCTCGCTAATTGATGTATATGGTGCTAAAGCGTAACAAACCATGCTTACGATGTTTTATTCTTTGTGGGAATGATACTACTCAGATAAGATAGCACTATTTGAAGTATGGGCCTCATGGTAAGCTAGGATCAAACAGAGGTGTATTCTTGAATGAAAACATAACTTAAAGCATACTTAAGCCATAGTTCAGTTACGAATCTACATATTATAAAACATTCTCCATTATAAGCCGGTATACTTAGGAATATTGACTCAGATCCCAATCCACCCCAATTTGAGCAC
>NW_023340095.1:6013120-6016740 GCF_004916995.1 Morone saxatilis | reverse complement strand
CTCCTGTGCACAACTTAGTCATCCTATTTAATATGCACCCAAATCTGTCTTCTATCACAGAGTTTTTTCTTTATCATCCTCCCCCACCTCTCTCTTCCTCCAAATTTTCATTCATTCACTCTTATTGACGCTCATTCTGCATTTGACCCCAAACTTATATGTAACAAAAATGCACAAACACACTGGCCAGTAACTTAAAGGTCACCAGCGCCGGCCGCAGCTGTTGCCGTTTTACTGGGTTCTGTGTTGAAATGGACTTCACAGCATAGGACACACACACACACACACACACACACACACACACACACACACACCAACAGGAAGTGTTACTGTTGCTTGTGTGTGTGTGTGTGTGGTGTGTGTGTTGTCCTATGCTGTGAAGTCCATTTCAACACAGAACCCAGTTATAAAACGGCAACAAGGCTCGCGGCCGGGCGCTGGTGACCTTTAATTACTGGCAGTGTGTTTGTGCATTTGATTACATAAAAGTTTGGGTCAAATGCAGAATGCAGCGTCAATAAGAGTGAATGAATGAAAAAATTTGGATGAAAAGAGAGAGGTGGGGAGGATGATAAAGAAAAAACTCTGTCGGATAGAAGACAGATTTGGGTGACATATTAAATAGGATGACTAAGTTGTGCACAGTGAGGAGGGCACTGTAATAAGGAACAGAAGTCAGCACCTTTCAGAGACACTTCCCCAGTTTAGATTCATGACACCCCCACACTTCTTTCCTCCAATATGTGGGTCTTGCGACTATCTGTCTGGATATCTCCGTATATCAGTAGCGATTAGGATCGATTTCTGCATGGATTTCGTAACACATCGAAAAACATCCTTACAGATAAAATAGCAACTGATAATCTACACCGGTGTTCTGTAGGTGACGTAGATCTGTTATAGTGTGCAGTATTGCCACGCGCCCAGTCGGCGACGCTGTCGCTCGTGTCCGTCATAACATGAGGTTCTTGATTAGGCCTAAAATGGACTAGGTCTTCACTTCATCGCTCCATAGGCGCAACAAACACAAGCTTATCTACCCCACTACCGACCACACAACAACACACTAATCGCCAGCAACGCTCAGCCAAGTCATTACCCTAGTAAGCACTTGAGCTGTGCAAGGAGCACACTCATGACACTGACATGAGTAGTTAAACGAGAGGTATTGTGATGAAGTGGTAAATAGTAGATTGAGGTAAACGTGGATTCGTATAGGCAAAATAATGCGCGCTTGTGTCCGGCAAGAGGTATGAACAAATTTCAGTTTGTTGAGTATTGTAATGGAGGTAATAGTATTACAGATGTTTCGATGACGATGCTAATATTCGTAGACCAGATTGAGCTTTACTTTCGTTCGGTATCACTATGAAAGGGCTGTATTCATACGTTGTTAGGACTCCTCTCTGTCATTCGAGTAGACCCCTGGTGTGTCACCCCCAATGTTGGTTATAAGTCGTGCAGGAAACGTGACATGTATACGATCTTCTGTGTGAGGTATTAGTTTGGTCTAGGTACGTTAGCAAGCTTGGTAAGAAGCAACGCATCCAAATATATTGGATCCACATAGGTGCTGATTGGTTTGACTTAAGGCGCTTTAGCCAGAAATACAGGCGGATGAGTATATTGGTTGAGATGAGTATAGGAAATACTGATAAGCTGCTAAACAACAAGTGTTCAGCAGTAATGGACAGTGGTAGTTGAGACTTGAGTTGGGAGTGTCTACTAGTATATTTTCTTGATTTTTGCAAAAGTGAAGAAACCAAAAATACAACACACACCACACACACACAACACACACACACACTAGACACCATGCTTCTGATGTTAAACTCTTTACTTAGAGTTGTCAATTATCTGTGAGCAAATACCACATGGGTGCAGGAGAATATACGTAATACAAATAAAAAGCACAGCTAGGAAGATAGAAAAAAAAAAGAGAAGGGAGAATGGGGTCGCAGTATTAGATAATTATGGTATATAAGAAGATATAAGATAAGTGAGGTGAGTGGGAGTGCGATTGGTGAAATTATAATTCAGTTGGAATAAGAAGATTGAGTTTACGCTTACAATCATTTATGGTTAAAATAATGTTAAACATTTTGTTGTTTGATTGCTGAAATTTATTTTGTGTTTGTGTGAACTGGGCGTGTGTGTGCACATTTATACAGGTAAACAATCCCCTTCACACAGAGAACATGTTCTGACAAGTGGGGTGGCGTGGGCGGAAAATACATTAACGTTCATTCATATGAGACATTCAAAGGTCTTTCTTCATATATTAAATCATTTATATTCCCTAATTAGCGGATGTCTAGTCACCAAAGTTCAGGCTGGTTAACCCACCATTAAAACCCAGCATTGAATCACACTACTGTGTTGTTAAATTGTGTGTTTAAGTATATGTGATTATCTACAACAAACAGTCAGGGAAGAGCGGTGGGGGGTGAGTCGTGGGGGGTGGGGGTAGGATGTGGAGTGGGGGGGTGGGGTAGGGGAGGTATAGATTGTGACATAATTTGAAGAAGAAACAGCAAGGTTTTCGAACTTTCGGTATAGCACAGATGGCTCTTAGATATGATAAGTAGAAAAAGCCAGTAGGGTTGAGGATAATGAACATATGTATTAATTTAACTAATTCGGCCTAGACTCTCTCACAAAATTCTAACCACATTCCTACAAAAAAATACTGGCTACAACGAGCAAAGATCTACGTATAAAAGAGAAAAGTGGTATGAAACTGACCTAGTATGTTTTTGTGGACTACGCCATAAATGTTACCATATCTCACTTTTGTTGGTGATCTATGCTTTCTCATAATCTAGTTGTCCACTTTCTTCTCTTAGCACACAACCACCACGCCTCACCTGGTAATAGCATCCATGGATCACTCTTAGTCCCTCTCTTATATTCCCTTATACCAAGTTACTGTCAGATTACTTGAATCTCTGTGTTTCATTCTCTCCGTCTACCATTGTGTCTATAATCTTAACTTTGTTAATGTTGGGTTATTTGATATCACTCAACGTGGCTAGACTTCATTGTGTCAGTGATCATGCCCATAATCGGCTTTCCTTGCGTACAGTACAAAAGGGCGTTTATAGGGATTCCTCTTTGCCTCCAGAACAGCATTACTCAGAATATATATTTTTCGTTTCTATCACCATATGCTTAACGTTAGAAAACATCGCTACCTGATGTGAGATAGTGCCGTTCCATGTTGACATGATAGCATCATGAATCATAGATTTTGGCCGCATGCGTGCGGAAAGTGCATTGAGAATTTCTGGCAAAAGGACGAATCTTCCTCGCTTCCTAGACAATCATCCCAAAATGTGCTCGCTAATTGATGTATATGGTGCTAAAGCGTAACAAACCATGCTTACGATGTTTTATTCTTTGTGGGAATGATACTACTCAGATAAGATAGCACTATTTGAAGTATGGGCCTCATGGTAAGCTAGGATCAAACAGAGGTGTATTCTTGAATGAAAACATAACTTAAAGCATACTTAAGCCATAGTTCAGTTACGAATCTACATATTATAAAACATTCTCCATTATAAGCCGGTATACTTAGGAATATTGACTCAGATCCCAATCCACCCCAATTTGAGCAC
>NW_023340095.1:6012846-6013095 GCF_004916995.1 Morone saxatilis | reverse complement strand
CACACACACACACACCAACAGGAAGTGTTACTGTTGCTCTTGGCACCCTCTTAATTAATTCTAACACATCTTATGAATGTGTTAATAGAGCATTGTACTGTACTTATTCCAATAAAATGCTGTGTCCTTTTTTGGCAGGCATTTAAATATTCAGTTATTATTAGGGATGTATCAAGCATTTTTCAGGTCTAATTTGATTGAGCCTTTCAGTCTGATGATTTGAAGTACTGCATACGTGAACCAGAATCG
>NW_023340095.1:6010764-6012831 GCF_004916995.1 Morone saxatilis | reverse complement strand
TAACCCCTAACCTATGATGACTAGGCTTTGGCTATACATTGTGGAAGTTTGTCTGTAGTGCAATTGGTAAATGAAAAATGGTGTGATGCCTTAAGCTTTTCTGCCATTTCACCATAGTGTTGGAATTATTACATAAAAATGTAAACAAAAAAAACATTTCAGCAGTAATGGACACATGTTGAGAGTAAGCTAAATCTAGAAATGTTATTTGCAAAAGTGAAGAAACCAAAATACACACACACACACACATCTCTGCATGTCACCCTTCCTATACCCATTCAAAAGCCACTTACACAACAGCAAAAAAAAAAAAAAAGAACCAGTCCCGCTTATCATGAATTATTGGTATAGATTGTAACTCCTGTAATTAGTGAATACATTTCTGAAATTATAATTCAGTTAGGAATAAGAAGTATTGAGTTTACGCTACAATCATTTATGGCAAAATAAGTGCTTACAACATTGTTTTGTTGTTTGATTGCTGAATTTATTTTGTGTTTGTGTGAACTGGGCGTGTGTGTGCACATTTATTACAGGTAACAATCCCTTCACACAGAGAACATGTTTCTGACAAGGGTCTACTGAACATACATTAACGGTCTCATTCATATGAGACAGCTGTCAAAGGTCTTTCTCTCATATTATTAAAGTCATTTATATCCCTATTAGCGATGTCTAGTCACCAAAGGCAGGTCTCTAACCCACATTAAACCCAGCATGTGACTCACATCACTGTGTTGGTCTAAATGGGGTGTTTAAGTATATGTGCATTATCTACAACAAACAGTCAGTAAAATGCTCTTCTATCTTTTACATTATTTTATAATAATTTTATAATTTTTTAAGGAGGTTTTCAACTTTCTAGCACATTATTTATGAACCCAGTCTAAACACTATATATTTTTATTTCTGAATAACTGATCTCAAAAATTCAACATCAAAAAAGCTCCACACAAGCATAAAGAAGCAATTGAACACTGTGTTTATATGTATAACTTGTCTGTGTGTTTATGCAGTTTCGTGTGTCACTGTTTCTTCGAAACATGCTATTACCAGGCTAAGGCTCCAGGTCTTGGCAACCATATCCGTGACATCACAGCTGCATCAGCATTTCCTCCCGCCACATGGGACAAACATACCGCTTGTGGGTTGATGACATGCTGATGTGGCGTGATCATCCCACGTTCCTGTCAACAAGAGCGTGAAGTTCCAACAAAATGTCTCGTTTCACATGCACTGTCACGCACATGCACGTGCGCGTGCGTGCTGGAAAGTGCATGTGCGAATTCTAAAAGGAGTCGGCCACTGAATAATGCATTGCCATGTGCTAAAAACAACATGCGACATCAGCTGGTGGAAATGATTACATACTCAGAGTAAATGATAAGTTTCCTCATAAACAGACACTGACAAAGTGTATTCTTGAGCCATACATTAGCCAGCTAAGGTAACCACGATATCACTAAATCCCCCATTGAGCACTGATGTTCTGTAATCACATGTGGTGCATTACACATCAGTAAACCCGAATACATGACTGCATCAATCACTCAGCTCTAGGTGAGTGTGTTTCTGAAGCGTCTGAGCGGGGAAGCACCAGCGTTAGTACTGTAAATACCAGACAGAAACAAGGAACACTGATCAGGTCTATAACCAAGTAAAATATTTTCTGCTTTCAGAAAAAGAATAAAAAATGTTACTTACTTTCATTACTTATTTTGGCAACATGTTTTGCCATATGTTTGCCAGAGATCACTCATTAATATCACAGAGGTTGTTGATTTTAAGGAAATGGCACTGATCCTGATCCTGTATGCCAGCATTTTGTTTCCCTAGAAAAGCCAAACTGCTACAAGATGTACAACCTTTCATTAATTTGGGCAGAGGTTGAATCAATCAACATTTTTTTTTCATCAGTCTCCTTTTACTTCATTCACTGCACTGAAAATCACTGAGTTATCAGATCAGTCCATCAATCCAAATTCAGTTCACACACAGACACACACACACACACACACACACACACACACAAATTTCCTACCAAAATGGTTGAGTGCAGTTGGTTTA
>NW_023340095.1:6003568-6010664 GCF_004916995.1 Morone saxatilis | reverse complement strand
AAATTTCCTACCAAAATGGTTGAGTGCAGTTGGTTTAAGAAGTTCCAGAGGCTGCTCGTTGCTGGTCAAGCCACCTGCAAGAGAGTAGAAAAAGATCTTGAATGTGGTGTTCAGTATGTGGTATTAAAATCAGCAGCTGAAAACATTCAAACCACCAACATCTGTCTACAGCTCACAGGGAAGAGACCACTGGACAGGGATATGGAGACACCATGACGATGAGGGGGAGTGGGAAATGAGAGAAAACAAGCAGTAGAAAGTGACAAAAACAAAGCAGATGTGTACAGTAATATGATATCTGTTCAACAAAGTCAGACAGTGAGAGAGAGAAGGAAAAAACACACATTGTAGCACACATTACGAGCCAGCTGCCCCAAGAAATCCACCCAGTGGTGCTAATAATTTAAACCTTGAAAACTGGCTTTGTAAAACACATCTAAAAAAATAAAAATAAAAAAATAATCTCTGTTATGCATTATTGGATTAAGATTAATATCAACTATCCTTGCTAATCCACAACAGTGAGAGTATTTGCAGTTGTATTAGGTTGCTTGTGAAATTAGGAACAGATTACAAAACTCCCATAATTTGGTAACTCCCATAAACAAGCAAGATACGACAGTCCTTACTTTAAGTGATCAGCATTTCCGATTGCAGGCTTTCTTATTTGTAACATTAATGCTAATCTGGCTTCAGCAATGAAAAGATCTGGGACACAGACAGATAGGCTACAGACCTTTCTGGCCCATCTCTGAGAAAACCAAATTGATTAATTTGGTTTAGAAGGTCACTGATATAGAACTGGCCCTTCATGCGCTTTTATGGCTTAAACAAACAGAAGCTGTTTTCTCATGATTGTGCAGTTACATGTTGCAGATGGTAATAAAACCAGTAACAGAAACAGACTGCGGCTTAAACTCCTGAAGGACCCATCTATAAATGCCCTGGTAGGAAACACACTCAAACTAATCTTTTCTCACTTATTCCCACTCCGCTCTACAAATTACTGCCACAATTCAATAAATTTTATTAAAAATCTGCACAATTTTGTAAATAACTTTTGATAAATTGAATAATCAACAGCAAGAGCCAACAAGTTGAACCCAATTTTTTTTGACTAGCTGAAGCTCTGAGGAGAATACGTCTCCCTTGAACTTGTATCAGGAGTTTAACATGTTAAAAATAGGTGACATGATTGTATTCATAGCTGGATCTGCCCTGGGTTACACATGCCCCAAATGACACAAGCAATGAAGTCAGGAAAGCATAAGGACAATATTTTATGTCAATGACAGGCAGAAGTAAACTCCAAGATACATACAGTAGACACTGTGGTGCTACAATGCGTGATTGTAATGCAGCTATCAGGGCCTTTGAAGAGTGGCCCTTAGCAAATCACAAGATCAGTTTGACAAAGACAACAATCTACTGTTTACTGTCTACTGTTTGACAATGAGAGAACTTGCTTGTCTTCTCTTTGTCTTGCTTTGCTGTATGAGTGAGTTCTAGTATTCATTTTATTTGTTTGTTCCTGATATCAAATTTTGCATTTGCACATTGCACCTGTGCTAAATGTTGTGTGTGGTTAGAGCTGATTGAAGTTTAAAATGTTTACTTTGTGGAAATCAAGTCATTAAAAGTTACAGAAAATAACATGCATAATATCTAGCTATATTATCCACCTTGAGTGGAGAACAGTCACATAAATTGTGACATGAACAGTTACAGTCAGTGCAGAACTGCCACAGTTTACAGTACTGTTGTTCAGGGTGGTTAGCTTAAAGTCAGCTCCTCATAGTCTCTGTTTTTTATTTCAAATCCTATGTGATGGAGTGCTGCCAATACAATGAAAAACATATCAATGTCCTAATACTCTCTGACTGCACTGTACACACAGACCAGAATATTATTAGCCTGCTGGTCTGAATTGTAAGAACCCCGCTAACACACATTTTAGAGCATTTCCCAGGATATCCTGTCCTGTAGAAAAGTTGGCTTTTAGGTCTTTTGCTCAGGCTTCATGAACCGCCATTCTCCTGCCCTGTGGTCTTAAATTCAAGCTCTTTTGTGGAAAGAGTCTTTGCACTCACTACACAAGCTATTTCTGCTCCCACCTGCAAACAACTAGGCTGAAATTATGCCATCACTCTGCCTACATCAGTTTATCCTTAAGATTGGCAGCTGGTACAAATGGTGGGGTCAGTAATCTTGCAATTATCACCACTTTCAGGAAGCAGACTTTCTTACAATCACATTTCAAACTTTGCCCATACTCAGTGGGTTTCAGCACAGACACATCAGGCTATATTCAGAGTTCAATTAAGAATGTGCGCAGGTCTAAGTCTAAAATCTGATAAACTACTTTTTAAAGACAGCAACACTTCTCAAACTGAAAAACTTTAAAAACTGAGCAAGACTGCGTCTATCTCTCATGCAAACATCAGAAATCTCTGTCGCCATCCTCCCTCAACCGGCAGAGACAGACGTGGGGGAAGAAAACTTAGCGTGGAAGGAAGGAAAATGTGAGAAGAGACCATGTGCTGTCACACATGAACGAGCAGCAGCACATGACATACCCACAACTACTATGGATTTTGTTTTTCTGGGTTGCTAGGCGCTATTTTCAGCCTAAGCAGACTGCCCCATGATTAATACATGATTGAGGGAGGGGCTGAATTAAATATTAATATCTTACGCACAAAAACACACATGAAATGCATATTCTCCAATATTGTAGACAACGCCTTATTCCTTTGTTCCTTTACTAGAAGTAGATGCTAACACAAAATTACAACAGGAAACCAGACAGAAACAACAGACTTTCTCTGAAGGAAGAGAAAAAGAGAACAGGTTTTGCGATGACAGAGTATTATATGAGCGCTCAATATGTGTGTGTGCATGTCTGTGTATGTATGTGTGTGTGTGTGTGTGTGTGTGTGTGCATGTCAGTAGGGTGGCAATGGCAGATGGCAGAAAGACGACACCAGAGCTTGATAGGCGAGAGACAGGCCAAGCAATCACACACTCAAACACACACACAAAGGGAGAGCTGAGAGTGTAAGTGAGTGTTTTGCATCTTCATTTTGCTCTTTGGCCCCCTTAAACCCTTTGCAAGCACTTGCGTCATGATAAATTCAGAAAATAATAGACAAAGAGAGCGTGACAGAAAAACTGATTTGTATATCTGCATGTAAATGTGTAAGTATGTGTGTGTGTGTGGACCCATAGGGACAGACTGTAAACAAAAGGCAAGAATGTACGTCTATGTGCACAGGAAACATATCTCATGGAAACCAGGCAGGTTTATAGGTTGACTGAGCAGACGATGACCTCTGACGTCTGGGGAGGAAGACAGGCCAAGTACTCTCTCCCTTAACACATAGTGATGAGAGAAAATCTCCATGGAAACCACAACAAACAAATATGCAGAGAGAGAGAGACTCTTGTACAGGCAAGGAACAGTGTTTTTATAAATCTAGTTTTGCTATTTTTAACAGCAGCACAACATGTATATGGCCTGTATGTCTTATAATCTGACAAAAGATATGCCTGCTTTCAACAGCACGTAAGGATAGACTAGAGGTGACAATGCGAGCTGCTGTTTATACATACAAGGCAGCAAATAGATGCTGAATATTCCCCTGAAAAACCCGGAGTAGTCTTAAGAACCTTATATATGCACACACAATGTAAACATAACTTTTCAATGGCTGATGCCACAAATGTCATTCCAAAGCCGATTATCTCAGCCCCATACGCAACAAAATGTGATGCACTGTGTGTTCTGACACCTTTCTATCAGAACCAACATTAACCTTTCAGCAATTTCAGCTACAGTAGCTCGTCTGTTGGATTGGACCACACGGGCCAGCCTTTACTCCCCACGTGCATCAAGAGCCTTGGGGCCTATGACCCTGTCTCTAGTCACCGCTTTTTGACCACGTTTGATAGTTACTGACCACTGCCTGACCGGGAACACCTGACAAGAAGCTGCAGTTTTGGAGATGCTCTTGACCCAGTCGTCTAGCAGCACAGTTTGGGCCCTTGTCAAAGTCGCTCAAATCCTCACGCTGCCCGTTTTTCCTGCTTCTAACACATCAACTTTGAGGACAAAATGTTCACTTGCTGCCTAATATATCCCACCCACTGACAGGAGCCATGATAACCAGATAATCAGTGTTATTCACTTTACTTGTCAGTGCTCATAATGTTATGGCTGATTGGTGTATGTGGACAACTATTCTGGTGACATTATGTAATCCTCTAGCTAACCAGTGGTCTTATTTCCCCTATCTCACTCCTGATTTACTGTCTTCCAGGACCAGCTATAATGGATTAGGTGCCTGTATCCACTGTCCACTCTGAAGTAGACACTGTGCGAATAGCCACACATTTGCTTGCAAAGCACTCTTATCCGCTCTCAACAAGGTACTTATCCATTCTGTCCAAACCACGTCACTGTTGTCTCAGAGTTTGATTGAATAGTTGTCCTCTCTACAGTACAACTATTATCTGCTATTACAGCAGCAACAAGAGATAAAGTTCAAGAGAGATGAGACAGAGATGTTCACTACCTCTTACAGCTAATTCTGCGGTCCGAGCTTCAGCACTTGAAATGGCATTTAATGGGAATTCAATCCATAATAAGAGGTATTTTTGGATGCTATATTGTGGTACCAAGGGATATGGCACTTTGGGGATTCTTTCACAGTATTTAGAGCAAAAGCTTGAGGTGCATTATAATGTAACAACATTGTTATGTAAGCAAGTAATGCCCCCCGGGCGTAAAGCACAGTCACAATGGAGGACACCATTACTGTGAGAGTCATGTGGACACTGATGGATACTTTGATGTGTTGACCTATGTGACCTGTGCCATATGGATGTCCCTCATCAACAGTTAATCTCCCCAGTGACATGTAGAACAGGAATATAAATATGGCCAGTAAAAATACATAGACCCAGAAAAAGTACATGCGTTGCTCCAAGCCTAGGCAGGAAAGTGATTTGCTCTTTTTACGTGTGTCATATCCCATTTGTAAAAGCCTAGATTTGTCGACAGACTTCCTTGTGGATAGACATACGTGATCACCACATGGAAAAAGGAAGAGACGCAGTGCCAAGTTACCGACGTCTGGCATGAAGACAAGTTGGCTCAGAGGCTAGCAGGAAGCAGGAGTGCCTGCTTCAATGGATACACACCCGGTGTACAATGGTGAGGAGAACCCTTCCATGATGTAAGAAAAGACACACAGAGCACTCATGAACATTCATAAAAACACACACAAACGTTACACAGTGCAGCAAACACCTTTCCTCCTGCTCCTGTAGACAGTGAATGTGCCAAGTCACCTTGTTCTGGGCCACCTTTACTTCCACCTGACTTCCAATCACCAGAACAGTGTGCCAGCCACAGCAACCTGTCTAGTCCAATACTACTCAGTCTGGTGTATTCTGAGCCCTCGATATCAGCCTCAGAGCTCTGCCACCCTCCACTCTGCCAACTATGCCATCCTGTCTGCTGAGGCTCTACCAAAATTGCCCTTCTGCTACAACCAAACTCTGAGCCAGTCTGAAAGTGTGCCAGTCACGCCAACCTGTCACCACCACTCTAAACCACAAGATAACCTGCTGGGAAGCCGACATAGGAGGAGATTCATTCCAAAATGAGACGTCCATCATGTGATTGATAACAAAACTGACTACTTTTTACAGGTTAGTAGGCAATTTCACTATTAGTTTTTTAAGAATTTGATGCTTTCTACGTAGCAGATTCCTGATGGAGATTTAAGTTTCATCAAAATCTTTTATTTCAAATTATTTGTTTATATGAGGATGGTTGTACATAAGAGCCATATACAACAATGCAATGCCTTAGCTTGAAAAGAAGTTACCCTGATTCTAGTAGAGGAGTTCATTGTGTGTCCTTCAACCTCCCAAAAACACTGATAGGAGACAGAGTGTAAAATGTCCTGCAGCCTTGTTAATAACAGCAAATCAAGCTGCCACAACCAGTGCTAAATAAATCAGTGCACCAAGAGTTAACCTTGGTAGAGCACTGTTTCACTTGCAGACTAAGCTAAACTATGCTAGCATCTATCTACCGAGTGTATGTACTGTACGGAATCATTTTGGTGTCCACACACACCACCACGATTCACTATGGGGACAAGTTTGTTCTTTGTTTCTATGATTATGCTGACAAATGAAAGCAGTAACAACCAAGAAGTAGGGGCCGAATAGTGGCAATTGTCTTAAACATGGCACTATAGAGGTAGAATTCCTGGTTTGTAATATGAATGAAATAGAAAACAGCAAATTGGATAAGATTTTCTAGTGCTTAGAATTTAACTTGTCTGTGTCTGTGTGCAGCATTAAACCCATGAAGAACTTCTCACCACTGCCCTACTAAAAACCACTTGTTGGTGTTGCGGCCATGTTTACCTACTACTCAGCACTTCCTCTGGGCATTTTAAACCTTCAGGACAAACCACAGCCTTTGGCTTTATTTTTACGAATAGACCTTTTAAGTTTGTGTGCCTGTCTGTGTGTACATGTATCTGCCTGTGTACTGTTGTTGTACGTTTGTGTATGACGAAGAGGAAAAAGAAAGACAAATTATATGTTTATGGTACACATATGTGTATACGTGGAGCTGCAGTGCATACATTCAAACACACACCATATAGGCATATAATACATTGGGGGGGAAAATAAACACAAATGTTAACTTACCAACCAGAATTAACTCCCTTTGCAAATTTCAGTACATTAACTGTCCAGAACTCTTTGTCTCAACTGTATTATCAATCACTGTTTATTATCCTGGTTAACATATCAAAAGTCAACAAGACAAAGTTTTAAAAAAAAATATCGTTACACTTACTATGTTATCAAGTTAAATGTCACAATGCATTGTGATATAGATTTTAGGTCAGATGGTACAGCCCCTTCAATCCATCACTCTCACTTCCACGTCTTTCACACACTAACTGTTCAGAAAAAGAGGCCATGTGGTCTGGCAGCAGGCAGGCAACACAAGGTCCATAGGGAGACAGGAGATCCCTGTGATACCTAAGATGGGTACTCTCTCTCT
>NW_023340095.1:6002083-6003528 GCF_004916995.1 Morone saxatilis | reverse complement strand
GTGTGTGTGTGTGTGCAGCATTTCGCTGGTGAAAGGGCTGAAAGGGACATCTGTGGAGGAGTGGAGGGGTCACTGAGTAGAGAGAAGGGCCTTTCTGTTTGTAAGAGCATTACACATGTGGTGGACATCACATGTTGGATTACACTTACAGGTTACACAATAGGTCACAAATATTGTAATATGTACACAAATGTCCAGGGTAAAGAGGACACTACTTTTTTTAGATCCACGTGCATCTGCAAAGTATCTATGACAGAATTGACACTGAATACCCCAACAACATGACATTTCATCTGACTGAGACAAGCAAAACTTGACAATGAACATGTGCAAATCCAAACACTTAATATCTTAGAATTCAAACCTTCGTTTTCATGATTGCATGAGACTTCCAAAGAATGACAAATCATTTGGTCAAGCTATCCAAACTGTAATATCCCACGCATCTGTATTTGTTTGGACCATGAGCTTGGTCCAAAGCAGTGATTACTTGTTTACAGGCTTTTGATCTTTATGGCATTTGAGCTTTGTAGACCTTGAAAGTGACATAAGAGATCAAGTGTCGCACAGCAAAATGACGTGTAAAAAAACAGCGGCTGCTTTTATACGTCACCGGACTAATCTGACAAATTTTTGCAGGGTATTTAGACCGCAGTTGAACAATGGGCTGAAGGAAACTATTAGTTCCTTGGAAAGTAGTTCTTAGGACTAAAATTTCCAGGCACTTAAAATGGAAATGTGGCTTACTATGATGCGATGGACTGGACTGGACATGACAAGCTAGTTACATCAGCAGGATGCAAACCACTAGAGTTAATTACACCTTATGTGTCTGCTTTCACAAGAACTGCATTCACTGTGTGTCTGTGTCTATACCTGGAGTATGGGTGTGATTCCCAACATGTGCAGTCATGTTGAATCATGTTAAGTGTGTGTTGCAGCCACCAACGTCAAAGATCACAGTGTGCGCGCATGTTTTTGAGGTCTGTGATTAGTTTGTGCCTCTGTGTACAAGGTAAAAAGCCGTAACCAGTCCATGCTTCTTTGAAGTTATCTTGTAATAGGGATTACTCCAGAAGCATTACTTTATTCCCTAAATGTTATTTAAAGCTGTACTAATTAATTTTCAGGGACTATGTGACGCAGAAGAACCTTAAAAAAAGCTAACACAGTTCAGACATATTTCTCTATAAAGTTACGGTTATTTGCTTATCTCTGGAAACATATTTAAACTATTTTGGTCTGTCTAAGGTTTAGTACAGGTATAGTACAGATATAGTACATTATTGGAAGTGCTGTAAAACCAATACAATTTCTTAAAAAGTTATAGGTTCTTAAAGATAAGTTTTAAATCCAATTTGAGGCGTGTTGAAGCAAAGTGACACCAGCCCTTTTTAAAACAGACGCCTGATCACACACACACACACACAGACACAGACACTGTA
>NW_023340095.1:5992188-6001983 GCF_004916995.1 Morone saxatilis | reverse complement strand
CCCTTTTTAAAACAGACGCCTGATCACACACACACACACACACAGACACAGACACTGTAAGAGGACATGGTCACCTTAACAAGTCCACCAACAAATCCATCTAACAGCAGCCCACCTTTGGCAATAAAGAAACCGTCATATTGTGCAAATCAATATTTCCCCGTGAGGAAAATCAAACACTTTCAATAATTGCTGGTTGCCTGTGATGAAAGAAATTTGACCAAAAAAGGAGGAGAGTCAAACGGTATCATAATAAAATAGAATATAAAGGTGGCAAACAGCAAACATAGACAAGGGGACCAGAGGGGGTTGTCCCAGTGTCCCACAGCCTCAGGAGCTGATGGCAGGACTGCAGGGTTATGTTGTGGGGTCAGGGGTAGAGCGCCACACTTCACAGCTTCCAGGAAGTGCGATGAAGTGGCAGGACACAAATAAATAGCAGCAGCACTGAGTGGCCTGAGGCTGCCACAGATCCTGCACTGGTAGGGTGGGGACTCGTCTGGTTGGATGCAAATCTTCTATGTCTTTCGATATATTTGCTATATTGGTTGTCGTACTGGCTTTTTAATAAAAATCTGACTATGTTGCGCATAATGAAAATGCAAGTTCACCTTCAATTCATCTCCAGTCAGTTTTCTTAAGGGATACCTAAATAGTTTTTTCCCCAATAGCTAATATGCATAAACCAGTGCCCAAAGGTAGACACATTTGTTTGTGGTAAGAGCTCACTTCGTTTTCCAGTGATGTTTTTTAACATCTGTACACATCACTGTTTGGAGCCAACTGGTATAATTCTTTCATGTACAATGTTACTGTACTTTAGTTTTGTGTTTACAAATCACAAAGCATTGACTACTGTTGTTTAGTTGTCACATGAAGCCAGTTTTTTAAAGAGTACCATAAAAACCATACTTATAATGTAGAAAAAGACATTTGTCAGTACATAACAGTAGACAGTCAGTGGCTTGGTTAAATTTTATGCGCAGGAAATTTTCTAAGCAAGCAGCAGCCAAGCAACAGTATTTTTCTCAAAATCACAGATAACTAACAGGCGCTGAAGCAGAGTGCCTGCTGAAGGATCGAAAGGGGGCTGCTAACCTCACTATAGTTCAGCAGCTGATGGCCTCCTCCTCTTCTGCCAACTCTGTTTTGTTTCCAACATCTGTCTTCTTATCTGCCAGAATGTGTCCGATCAGTAGCTGTCCCTCACTAATAAAATGCATCCAGAGGGAGAAAGAAAAAGCTTCAAAAGCATTCCTCCAGTTCATATGGGAGCCTCCACAAATCCCCTGGTTCCCTCCTGTCTCCATTTTCGGCACAAATACTTCCTGTGTGTGTGAAACCCCATCACACCTCACCATCACACTCCTTTCTCTTAAATTAACTCGCTCTACACTCATCTCAGCCAATTCCCTTTTCCATTCCACCGTATCTCTAAAGACCTTAAAAAAATGTATATTAGAGAATACCGGTTCCACTTTAAGCTTTGCTTGGCTCTGTCACTATTGAACCCCGTCTTATACAAATGACATTTCTGTAATTTGTAGTGACATTCAGATATTCTAGAAAAACAAAATAAATGCTAGTGAATATTTAGCTTCTATGTTAAGCATCAACATTTTGTGATGCAACCTGATACATAAATAAGGTTTTCAAATGATGTTAATGCATTTGCTGTTGCATATTAGAACAATATAAATGTAATTTATAGGAGAAAGGATTTAAATATCTTTATAAAGATTTAGGATTTTATGAACAAGAGTTAAGATAAAGGTTAAGGTTTTTAATACACAGAGTTTGTTCCAATTCTAAGATTTGTGTTTGTACACAAAAGCCCATGTTAATCTTATGTTAACTCACATAACTCAGCAAATTCCACATTCCACAATCAACGGGGAGAATATCTCTAAATCATAAAGAGTGTATCATCAGTGGCTACCTCATCGAGAGCCAGCAGGCATAAATAAATACTTAACCACCATTAAAGCCTGTCTTACCAACCCTCTAATCTAAGTATTACTGACAAACCTTTTCCACTTTCTCTGTTACTTAAACACTTGATTGTTTCTTCCCTTTTCATATCCAACCCTAAGATCTTGTTTCAACAGAAAACACTTCACACAAAATAAAGTAGACGCTCCCACAGTGACATTTCAACAAACCTTTAGAAGCATAATAGATGGTGGATCTTGTAAAAGCTAAATATATCATGTATTAATTATATGTGTTATACAAATATTGTTTTCATGGGAGAGGTGAGCCACAAGACTAATCCTAATTAGCCGAGACCAGTTTAAAACTGTAATGAAAACACAAGGCCATGTGTACCAGTCAGGAAGTTCTCATATAATGCTTGAAGGAGGAATAACAGGTGCAGCACCAAGACCAGTTGGTCAGCAGAAATAATCCAAACACATCAGCCGTGCTGCATACAAGAAATAAATCCTGCAGAAGCAGGCGTAGGAGTCAGTTGGCAATTTTAAATTATCTACCGCAAAGCTGTTTTGTAAGTTGGAGTGAAAGAGGAAGGAAGGAAGCAGAAGAGGAGGAGGAAGACGTTGGAACTGCTGTGAAAAAAAAAAAAGAACAGGGAGAATTAATACACTGAAAGGCAGCAGAATAAAACAAAGACCCACCTTTTAAAAGATGAATATGAACCAGAAAACTTTTTATACAATAAGCCAGTGCATTCCCAGTAATTAGGAAGGAATTTCTTACATGTGGCTCTCTCTGACGTCAATCCTGTACCTTCCCAGAATTTGCTTTCTCTTCCCCAGTGCTGTGAATGTTTAGCGTTAGGCTGCTTTTGGCAGTGCTCCCGGACTTGGGTGCTAGGAGAGATTTAGAGGGGAGGGTGGGGTTTTCTTTGCTTGTTTAAAAAGCAAGCAAGGATGAGCATGGTAACCTCAGTTCAAGTATTTGGCTCTCCTGTGATTCTGCACTGTGTTTATGTGTATGTTGGCAATTACCACATCAGTGAAGCTGAGACGTTTAACAAGTATGAGATATTAAGAGAAAAGTGCTTCAATGTTATGAAGCTCTGGCGACATCTTAACTGGACTGGACTGAACTGGACTGCAGTGTAAGCAATCATCTAACGAAATTATTGAATGGCTCTTTGGCAGGTTAGTGATAGTTTAATTAGGAAGTTGATTCCTGATTTCTCAGTATATGTTGCCTTTATAACTTTACTAAATTTTGGTTTGAAAAAACAAAATGTTTTATCGAATTTAAATTAAGAAAACCAGAGGAAATCTAACTAACATTAATCTACATATATTTTCGGATAATCTAAATATCTTTACTGTATAGGACAGCTGGTAGAAAAGGGGCAGAGAGAGAGAAGATAACATGCAGCAAAGGGCCATAAAGCGGTTTCGAGTCCATGGCCGCAGCAGCAAGGAGTCAGCCTTGGTACACGGGGAGCCAGCTCTGAGCACCATGAATGTTTGTACAAAATTTAATGAAAATACATCTGATAGTTCCAGACTGTCATTGCCATTCCTAGAGCCATGCTGCTAGCATGGATAAAAATAACTCTTTTAGGGAACAGAACTGAAAATGTTCTAAACATTACAAACAAACAACAGTATTTCTGCATCACAAAACAGTGTGACCTGATGTCTTTAAGTACAAGCTGGGCCATAGATTTAGTTGATGACAGTCCTCATTTAGCCAGCACTGCATCAATAAGCTAAAACATACACATTAGCCATCTGCTTTCTACTGGGATCTGTGTCACTGCCGAAACTGAGACAATAGCTGAAGTGCAATCAGTTTAGAAACAGAGTGGTGTGTGTGTGTGGTTTAGGCCTGCGTTCACCAGCACGTCACATAAACCAGACCAGGGGATTATCTATAATAATACTGACTCACTCAGGTTTTAGCGAGAGTTTACTGTGGGATTATCGAGCAATCTGATGTTGAGTGGATTGAGCTGTCATTGTGATTATTATTATTATTACCCATCATAGTGGGTTCTCTGATTTATACTGTATGTTTCCTTTACCAAGAGTTCCGTTTGCACAAGCACAGCAAGCACACTTGAACTGCACACCTGGAAACACAAATAACTTTCTGTACCTGAAACAAGGCAGGCAAGGGGATAATTTGTAAATTTTACACTTGAACAGAGTACTGTTATTATGCAGGCAAACCACAACTGGTTTATATTTATATAGATTTGTAATCACATTAAGACAGAATTGCACTATTTTATTTGATACACAAAATATATTTTATGGTCAATTCATTTGACTTAAAAATGACCTAATATCTTATAACAAATCCATTCAACATTGTTACAAATGTTGAATATTATTGACCATTACAAACGACTGAGAGAAAACACCAATAAGTCCTTTTCTGATAACCAGAATGTTCTTGTATCCATCCTCTCTCTCTACCAAATGTCTATGGGAACATGCCAACTGTGGGGATACTTGCTTTAGGCTTAGTTTATTTGTTTTTCTCCCTCTCTACGTGCCCACTGCAGGTTTGCTAGAGCTCCTTCGTTGAGCCTTGTGTGTGGATTCATAGTTCCCATGCCATCTGATGTCAACAAGCTCCTTCAGCAACACTAATCCACTCCCAAAACTCCCCGAGATCAGTCAGCAGTGGTAGCAGCCAAGTTTCACACAAGTGTTTTTTAAAACTCAAGATCACCTCATAAAAAACAAAGTTCCCATCTGAGAGACTGTACTGTCCATCACGTCTGTAGGCTGGAACAAAACTGAATGAAGCATACATTTAAAAAAAAAAGTGAGTTAAAAGACAATATTTGTCACATATGGACTAGCAAACAAAGGCAATGCTGTCTGTAAATTAAAGCAGTTGAGTGATGCTTAAGTAACGAATTTCAGAGCTATTTTGTACATGTATCTTTGGCAAAAAGATAAACATTTGAACACTTTTTATAAAGCTGTGATAATTGAGGATTTTATATGTAGTTTTCATGCAGTTTTTTAGCAATACAGTCACTAGATATTGTTTGAAAACTTAAAACTATTTAAAGTTCCCTATGTATCATAATGTTTGTCTCCATGCTACTTTTGTGTAACATTTAAACGACACACAGAAGATTACACAAGATTACTGTTTCAATATGAGCTGAAATGTAAAGTTGTGGGCTAAAATAGTGAAAAGTCATGTCGGTGCCTCTTAGTTAGAAAGTGATGACACTATTAATTAAATGATATAATCATATATACCTTTACGCATTTTTTATTAAACCATTTAAACATCTGAATGTGTAATTTATTTGAAATGATAAAACAGAGTTAAGCTATTCATAGCTCAGATCACACTCGACCCCGTACTGGCCAATTTGCTGGATGCTTTCTCTGTTCAAACAACTTAACTAGAAAAACCTTCAAGGTCAATCTCTTCACTACTCTCCACGAGTAAGCAGTCCATTAGCAAGCTCATCTTTCCTTAAACTGCTAGGGATATTTGGAAAGGCAGTAGTAGGGAAGGCTTGGCTGAGATGACAGAACAATCAACATGGGTCTCTGACAAGGCAGAGCACTGCCATTACTTTCATGTGAGAGGATGGGTTAATTATAAGATTTGGTTTCTAATATGGAGCCTGTCAGAGGAAGTGCAGAGCATATAACCGGTAATTAGACATAAATCGTTTGACTGAAGCAAATGTAGGGATGTGGGGGAGGGGGTGGGGTTGAGTAAGATCACGCTTTGTCTGTGGTAAGGGGTAGAATATAGTATCATCCCTTAGAAACACAAACTGTAAGCTTTCAAGGTCTTGACGGCATATTCATTGTAGGGTGAGGTAGTATGACCTCAAATTATTGACTGGTAACAACATACGATATGATGGTATTCTGAGCTGTGTGATGATTCAATATTTACTTACTTTCCAGTGTAATCATTTGATATTATTGTTTTACACCTATTTTGATTAGTGTAATTCATAGCAGTGGAAATCAGTTCACTGAGCTCAACATCTATGTGACTATGTTATGTATGACTTGGCTTTTATTTGACTGATTGATATCAACCCAAACCCAAAACTATTTTGCTAAAGCAACTGCATGTTTAGAGGGAAAAAGGGTGCTACATTAAACTGAAACATATCTGCAGTATGGCTAATGTTTCGGAAATGAGCTATGGCTTCAAAACATCTTGTGTCATACTTGAAGTACTGTCTGTTTCTTGGCATGCAAGCATGCAATTGTTTAAGCATAAAACTGAGCATAATGTGTTTGTTTTTTTTGCGATGCTAGTAGTAAGGGATGGCAAGGTCCAGACCAAAATATCTAATTAACTGCTGGGTGGATTGCCATTATAGAGATACTCACAGAACGGTTAGATCGTAACGGCTTTGGTGATCCTCCGACTTTACTCAAACACTACCATGAGATTGACATTTGTGGTTTGGAGAGAAATGTTTCAACTACTGGATGGACTGAAATTTGGTCCTCACATTCACCTCTCCCTCAGGATGAAGTAATAACTTCCATGAACTTTTTATTCAGCGCAAACATCTGATGAAAAATTTCTCATCTTATAGTTTGGTTTATAACCAAATACCTACAAAACGAAAGACTTTCCCATCAGCCTCAGCTGTACTTTGTGTCTTGTGCTCATTAGCAAATGTTAGCATGCTAACATGCGAACCTAAACTGTGAACATTGTAAAACATTACACCTGATAAGCATGAGTATGTTCTTATGTTGTCATATGGTTAGGGTTAGGGTTAACTTATCCATAAAAGTGCTTACAGTAACTGCACTGGTTGATATACAGTGAGTTTCATTGTTAGTTGCTGTGCACTTTGTGAGATGTAAAAATCTAAATCCATTAAATTAAATACAAACAGTATTACAAAATATATCAAGTCTTACCAATTGCTGCCTATCTCTATCAATGTGTCATTTTTCACCAATTACACAGCCCACTTAACGGGGTAACTTCTGCATAAAATGCAGTTTTATTCCTCCACAGAGGCAATCAAAGTGGTCATGTCCAGTGTTTCATAAAGTGTTCACATACTGGCCTTATGAAACATTGGTGAGAACACTGTTGAAAGCTTCATTGAGCAGCCAAGCTGTAGCTGTAGATTTTAAGTGGCTGAGATGACAGTAAGATGACACACAGGCAATGAAATGTCAGGATGTGAGTCATACTAATGAAGCAGTGACTGAATAAAGGTAGAATGAAGCCCTCTGGAACACTCTCACACTAACTAATGTATTAACAGTATGACTAAACACGCTACAATTATGGCCTTTGACTGGTAGATTTTAAAGCGCTATTTCATGAAGTGTCAGTCATGACAGCTTCACTATTCACATAAAAGGGAGAAATGAAAGGGCCTGTGACTGTGCTTGCCCTGGACAACTATACGAGGAGTATATGGTCCTACACTAACAGACACACACTGAAAGACACACACATACACACACACACAGTTATTCACTCTCTATGACTGGCTCAGTCCCTACACCAATTTTCCCTCTCTAATTACAATTAAAATAGTCACGCTTGTTTTCATGCAGCATAAGCAGAGCAAGAGCTGAGAATGGCTCACTTGTTTATTGTGGTCGGGTTGACAAAAGGGCCTTCAATAATAGGGGGGCCTATGTTCAGCCTGACCTTTGCTGGTGGAGATACAGGCTTGCCTCTTTCTCTGGCCAGAATATTAGCAGATTGGTTCCACATGCAACCTAAGAGCTAAAACAGTGTTGGTTCAAACCACAGTACATCAAATGCTTTCTACCGCCCCATACCAAATGTCTGCTTGCCCCCAGCCGATTTCAAGAATGCATTCTGCAGCTGACCCGGTACAAATTTCTGGTTTTGACACCACGAGTAAGCTTTGGAAAACCAACCTTGTGACATCTGATGGCAAACCTATCTCTGATCTCCATCAGCTTCGCTAAGAAAGTGTCCCCAGGTCATTGTTCCTCAAATCATCGCCAACCAATGCTTGTGTGATATATTTGCAACCCAAACCCCCTTCACAGTTACTACCTGAACTTTTGGTAATAGGTGCAACAAGTTTGTGTCGTCTTTCAGGGGTAAAATCAGACAGAATATATACTCCTAATTACTAACAACTCAACATTTGGAATCATTAGGATAGGGGAACTCAACGTGATGTCAGAATTTAACTTGACAGACAATAAATTATGGAAGAAAAACACTACAAAAAGTAAACTCTTTGAAGTGCTGCTTAAATACTTTCCCTACCAACTTCTCACAGCAGCAGTAGTGCTTAAGAGCGTCATTGTATTGCTGCTGTCTGGCACACTCCCAAGGTCCGTGAAAACAGCTGTTATAAAGCCCCTACTCAAAAAGAATAATCTAGATGCCTCCATAATGAACAACTGCCCCATATCCAATCTATCATTTGTCAGAAAATCATTGAAAAAGTCATTTTTAAATCAACTAACAGCTTTCTTAACATTAAATTGGTATTTGATGACTTTCAGTCAGGCTTTTGTGCTAATCACAGTATTGAAACCACTTGTTAAGGTTTAAATTACTAACATATGCCTTAATACCAATACAGGCAAAACATCAATCTTAAAGTTAGTGGACCTTAGTGCAGCCTTTTACATTATTGATTATAACATATCACTACATAGACAGGATTGATTGTGATTTCAGTTCCATGTGAAAACAGAGTACAAAGTAAATCAGCTTTTTACCATCTCAAAAACATAGCCAAACTTATTTGAAAACATGATTTAGAAAAACACATTCATGCTTTTACTTTCAGCAGGGTTGACTACTGCAATGGTCTTTTCACATGCCTTCCTAAAAAGACAACTCCAGCTTGTCAAAAAATGCAGCTGCTGGAGTTCTTACGAAAAGCAAAAGAACAGACCATATTACTCCGATACTGAATGCCTTACACTGGCTATTTTAATCTAATGTTGTTTTACACATTAAAAATATATATTTCTAAGACCAGCTTATGATTTAAAAGTATCAACTGAAAATGTCAGGATTCTCAGAAGTCTCTGTTTACTCGCCTCCACCCTGCTGACAATAATTCCACATAATGAAAGTCCACTATCAAAAACAGCAACAACACTGAGTATTAACCGCACATTAAGTGACATTACATAGGCCACTATGGTCTGAGTGATTACATCATTCAAGCACTGTAATCTACGACTGCTTTTAGATCACTGTCAACCTTATTAAAGGTCTTTACTTCATTGAGTAATGGCACAGGCTGTCTTGATCCTCTGTGGATGTAATACCAAGGTCATAACATCACTGGGCAGACAGAGGATGACATTGACTGTCCATGGGGAGCGTAATGCCATGCCAGGTTTGTAAAAAAAAAAAAAAAAAAATAACATACTTCAAAAATGATTCGCTAGGAGTTTTTTGTTGCTATGCAGGGTGGCAGTGGTCCACAGCATTCTCAATTACTGGTCATTTTCATTTGAGGCATTAAATAAGGATCAGTTATATTCCAAGTATAATACAATTTAATTGTTTCTATGATAGTAAACCATAATCACGAATGCAATAGGAAATTCAACTGCTGAGTTTGTGGTTTGTTTACTTGTGTTTTGGCATGCAGCTACTGTGTGTCTGGTGTAGATAAATGGGAATAGGGGCCCCATTAGATTTGTGGTTCAACAAAATGCCCTCTGTTGTAGGGTGTAAATAACTAATACTGTCTATAAATAGATCAAAACCAACTTTCTTTTCTCTCTGTCCAGTCACTAATAATCTTTAAACTGCATGACCTTTCACCGATAAAACATTGCTTCACTAGTGCTAATTTCTAATTAAAATGATTGTATTGTCCTT
>NW_023340095.1:5989515-5992164 GCF_004916995.1 Morone saxatilis | reverse complement strand
ATATAATTCATAATTTGAAAATGCACACACCCAGTATCTATGACAATGCCACAAAAGAAAGCAATGGCGGTGAAGGGGACTTGTGACAAACATTTCAAGTCAAACCTAAGATGTCATAATGATATGGTGATAAAACATGCACCTTAATTATAAACACACTGGTGTTTTCTTTCACTCACACCAATACTGTTACCCAACTTTAAAGCATATAGAGGTGTTAATCAGCCTTAATATTTCTACAGCCAACAGCAACAGTACCAATAGTGTTTTAAAATCAACAAAATGTTTTGGGGTGAGACAAGCAAAAAGACTTGCTGCATGAGATGTGAGAAATGTGGTAAGAGCTTTTCTATACACTTTCACTCAATTCTAAATTTAGCCTCACAACAAACTTTGCATCTAAGGAAGTTTAAAGGTTTCATTTCAGCAATGCCCAGTTTCACACTGTCCATGCAACCTCTCTACTGCTGGCTAACAAAAAGCTCTTCTACAGTAGCAAAACCAAAGTAAAACTGACAGAGAAAGAACAAAGCCATCGAGATACAAACATTTTTTGTCAATTAACTTTGGTGACGAGTGTACAAAACCACGGGTCGCAGTGAGCAATATTTTGATTCAACTAGCGTGTTCAGACCAGCTCATTTATCTAGCCAACCGTAAATCTACAATATACCCTTGCTGTTTCATTCATCTAATAGGCTACTGCTCCTGAAAGCTGAAGTAATGAGCTTGCTATGTTATGCAAATGGATGAAAGAAAAGTCTGGTAAATTACAGATGTGGGAGGACGACAACCTTGGTTTCATGCAATTTGACTGATGACGAGTGCCGCTGAACTCGGTGATCTTGCATAGATTTCTACAGCAGGGTTCCTGGGTGCACCATTGTAAATACTTCATGTAGGCTACTAGTACAGTAACATTCTTAAGAAATACAGCTATACTGGATTCTAATGTGTTAATAATTAATGGAAGATTCATTACACTCTTATGAGTTTTTGATAAATATGTTGATGGAAAAATAAGCCTGTTGTCACTATAGCCTAAAGCATAACTCTAGACTGAAGAGCCACTAAGGTTGTTAATAGACATAATTCCCATATTATTGTATTGTATTACACATGTGATTTTATAAGCAATTGGAAAGCCAGTGTTTGTATTTTATGAAAAATAAATGGAAAGTTGACTTTATCAATACAAAATATTAACATTTAATGTTAGTGCTATACTGAATATTGCTCAGTGATTGAGTTCAGAAGTGGCATTAGATCTCTCGGTGACTGGAGTGTATAATATAATGTTGCCCACTTCTGGTAATAGTGACAATTTGAGGATGAGAGAGGAGGAATGCACACCACTGTTGATTGGAGAAGTGCTGACCACAAAGTAATTACAGCTGTGGAGGAAAATAGTTGCACACTCACAGCCACGATGCATAAAAATGTTTTAATAATTTAAAAATGTTTTGAAATGACAGTCTTGTTCAGGGTATTGAATGACAAAACAGCTCAACAGACATTAAATAGAGGATAAACAGTAATGACAATTTATAAGGCAGTCACATCTGACAGTGTTGAAGCTCATAACATATGACTGACAAACTGTAAAGGGTACTGTTGACAGCTCTACACTGAAGCTGCTTGAACTAACATTAGATTCACAAACAGGCAACATGAGCTGCTTCACAGCTCCCAGTCATAGAGGTGTTGATTCAGAGCAAAAGTTGACACAAGCGAAATGTGAATGTGATGTTTTAAAAGGTTTATCAGGGAGACTGAACAGAAGCTCTGTTCATTATCCACCAGCTGTCTGTTATTTGCTGTTACATTCTTTAGCTGCTTACAACCTGTCTGAAGATGAGGTTACACAATCAGCCAGTTTGTTTCCCTAAGAAACATTCACAGTCCACAATCAGTCAGTCACTAAGTCCACAAGGGTTTGTTTCAAATACTGAAACCGAAACTCTAGCAAGTAGTATCTCTTTCACAAAGGAAACATTACTTTGAGCATAAAGATTTAAAACACTTTCCTACAGAGAGCACAAACGTATGGGTAACGTATGGAATTAAACTAAATTAGCCACAGCTGATAATAATTAAAATTAGTTATTGTATTTTATTTCAAAGAGTGGCCAACCAACAATGAGAAAACTGGATGTCTTTTTAAATTTCAATTTAATTTCAAGGAACCACTATGGCCACAGAGAGCAGACTGGTTTTATCTCCTGCTCTGAAGCTCAGATCAACCTCCAGTGGAGCTTTTATCCTCTTGTGTTTCCCCTACTCTCTCTTCTCTCTCTGAACAGGGTCTTAAGGGGATATAAAATGCCATAGATAAGTGCAATGCCAATCTCTCCCTGTGTCTGAGGAATTGTTTTTGGCTTGACAGTTCAGAGGTCGTTGTAGTTCACTCTATGAGGCTAAATATACCCGAAACATAAACTCGACATTTTGCAACCATGTTGTTATTTGTCACTACACATCCAAAATAGCAAGCATGTTTAGCCAAAACACTGTGATCATTTCCCAGTAGTGTAGCTTAGTAATGCTGCACTAATGCTACAGTTAAAAGAAGATATAGATATATAGATAGAGATAGATATATAGATAGATATATAGATAGAGATATAGATAGATAGAGATATAGATAGA
>NW_023340095.1:5978241-5989415 GCF_004916995.1 Morone saxatilis | reverse complement strand
ACACAAAGAGAAAATCACAAAACGTGTGTAAACAAAACTCGTGTAATGCCCAAGTAGGACAAAATTTAGGACTTCTTTGAGAAATGATGTAGTAAACCTAAAGTTGGATTTTTCCTGTTAGTTTTACAACTTGGAGGATCATTGCTGTTTTCTTAATGCTATAAAGTCCAGGAGAAGGGATCTTAACTGTTATTCATTTAAGGGATGTTTACCAAGCAGGATTTTCTTTTTTTTTTTTTTTTTTTAAAAGGCCTTCAAATTACACACATTCACACATGCAAGCTGCCAAGTACAACCACAGGAGTCTACCGTTGGCAGCTGAGCAGCTCCAGTGGAGCAGTAGGAGTTCAAAAGCCTTGCTGAGTAGAAGGCTCTGAGTGAGGAACATAATACGTTCACTTTCACAACCCTGATTTCCCCAGCTCAATCAGAGTTATAAACCCAGAAATCTCCTGGGTTGAAATCCTCATCCTTTACCTCAGGCAAACTAGTCATATGCCACTTGGGGGAGTATTAGGACTAGTCTCTTGCTACAGACTGAATTTCAAAAGTTATTTGGAGACCAGGTGGTGTTATCTACTAAAGTTAATGTCTGAGATTGCAAGATGGACAGTTGAAGACTTTTCTATGTTGGATTGGTTTGCAGCGCTGCTTGAACAAATCCATAGGACCCTACTGCTGCCTGCTGGTGCTGAGCACACAGACACTGGCTCCTGACAGAAAAAAAATAGTGAGGAGAGGAGGTCTCAGTGAGAAAACCTTAAACCAGACTGTGCCACTTAATGTTGCAACTGACCATCCTGAAGTCAACAAAACTCTTATGAAAGTGCTTGAGGATTAGGATGCCACTTTGAGTTTAAAGTATTTGACGTTGACTCAAAGTGTTTTTGGAGGAGGAAAGGTCAAGAGCTCGGTGCCACCTAACCAAGACTGAGCACTGTGGCTGAGAAATAGTGTTTAAACTGGGAGGGACACAGTGAGAAAACCTGTGCAGTAATGCGAGGCAACTACAATGTTTGTACAGTCATCAGCTATTCTCCTTCACACACACACACACACACACACACACACACACACACCCATTACACAAACGTCAGGGAACTATTTAATTGTCCTTTTGGGGATGATTTAGGTCATTAAATTGAACTGAATAGACCTGCTGGATCCAAATCAGCACCAATCAATGTTTTTATGGAGCGGTATTCGACCCTTTGTTTGCTCTAACTGTTGCAAAACAGTGTGCCTGCTGTCAAAACCAACCAATTGCACTCTATTAAAACACTGTCTGAACACTTTTTTTACACTGGCACACACACACACACACACACACACACAGTGAATAAACTACAAAGCAAATAAACAGATAGCAACCAGCTGTTTAATTTAATGATATCCACAGCAAGCGACAGTAGACGATCAAACAACAATAAAGAACAGCAATAATGCCAGTAATATAATAACAACTAGTGTTTTTAGTGTGTGTTTTCTTTTTAGTTCAGTGGGCCTCTGCAGCCAGAGTGGTTAGAAACCACAACTTAATTCGATTAGGAATGAAATACCTTTTTATTGGTCAGTCTGCATCATATTTAAGTGGCTGATTTATACCGGACTTGGGGGGACAAAACTAGTCAAGCAACTTATGGTTGATTATTAATGATGATTAAGAAAATATAGCCTATATCACACAAATATATTTTCTAAACAGTTAATGAAGGAGACACTGGACGTGCTTTAAGTAGTAGCTGATAGATTCACTGCCCTCACATGTACTTCTCTTGTTGTCATAGTTCAAATACTTGAGTCTGCATTTGTATTTTCAGACTTTACTTCCAAACAACAGAATTATATTACATTAGAAGTATCAGTTCTCTCTCTACTCAGCTGGCTTTCTTTCTTTCTCTCCCTCTACTCTAACTCTTTAACATGAATTGGGTAGTCTGTTAAATTTAATTTAACCATCAACATTAAATGAATTACCATACTTAATAGAAATGATTGTTAATGAAATCCTAGCAGTACCCAACCTGGAAAACGAAGCTCAAGTTAAGAAGAGGGTGTTTTTTCTGTTTTGTTGGCTTGGGCTGTGCACTGTGGTATCTCTTGGTGTGGAGGAGGCTGTGGTGAGTGATTGTAATTGATTATAAATCTATGTAACCAATTTGGTCTGAAAGGCTATTTCTTACCGGCGAAAGATACTGAAACCTTTTCTATTCGTAAAAAACCTTTCCTGAAGGGCAGGACCTGAATATTTAAATAAAGAATTAGCACAGCGAGTAGAAATCTGCAGCGAATGCCAATTGTAGCAAACACAACAGCTCCATGGGGCATTTCATGCATTTTTAGTCCACAGCAGAGTTTGAAGGCCTCTGTTTCAGGGCTTATCCTGAGATTAGTGCCTGGAAAAGTTCATTCTGCCCTAGGAGACCCAGGGTGCACTGAGCCCTCCCTAACAGGGATTGTGTAACTGCTGGGAACTTTCGATTTTGTTTTTTTCATAGAAGCAGGAGGATTACATCCTCAGAGACCCACCTGACCCGCCTCCCTCTTTTCTGCTGTCCCCTGTTGAACCCATACAGCAGATTGCACCTCCCATCCAGATGGGAAATAGAGAAGAGCAAGGATTCTCTGTCTTACTGTACCGGGGTTGTGCCCTGCACAGACTCATAGACAATTAGAGAGTTAACGTGACCTCTTGCATTTCAGCCGGACTCTAAGCTTAGTAGCAGATGTGGATCCTTATGGGTTAATCTTCAAGGTCTTGCATGTTCTTAATCTCCATATTTATTAGAGACTGGACATCTGGGCTGTGCTGAGGGCTGTGTTATACTGTCAGTCGTCAATGGCTGTATCTGGGTATGGGGTGAATTCAAACACGAATACATACATACATACATACATACATGAATCTAACAACCTGAATGCTTGTCTTAGGTAATTAATATAATAATAATATTTTTGCCACATAATAAAACCCACTGAGTTGTAATTACATGTTTTTTTTGCGTGTCTGTGTTAAAGCTTCAATGCAACCCACTTTACTGATGTAACTGCTGAAAGCCAACCAGAAAACAAGAAAAAAGACATAAAAGGTAAGTTATCAGTCCTTATTTCAAGAAAATTAAATGCCATATTGCCTAATTTAGCTACCAAATCAACCATAAAACCATTGAATAATTAATAGTGAAAGAACAAAAAGAAGATTGGTGGATCTTTGTTTATTTGAAAGAACAGAGCACAGCAGTTTGAGCACAAAACCATAATTCAATTCTGAGCTCCTCTTCCGGCAGAAACAAAGCTTTGAATGCTTAATAAATTCTTCCGAAGGCTAAATTGCACACTTGTTTCATCTGGCAATGAGATTACTTGAATGGAATATTCTGGAAAACTGTGGAGAGGAAGACAATAATGAGGCAGTAATCTTATTTCTCCACAGCAGCTTCCATTGTTCTCTTAAAAAGGCTTCTGTTTAGTCTGGTTCAACTGTCATTCCCATCCATCTTTCCATTGAGGGAAATTTTTGCAAAGCCAAGGATAAATGAGAACAATAACATTTCTGCAGCACTCAAATGCATCAAACGCAGATAGGAGGGAGTGCTATTGTGTCCCTCTGGCTCTTTGGACAATCACTAGATAGCAGTAGTGACTATATGAGCGCCGGTGCAAGCACAGATCAAGTGAATGGCATCAATCTCCCTAAAAACTTCTTAAATGACTTCCTGTGAATCAGTTCAACTTATTTTTGCTTCTTGCTTTGGTTGACTTTAGTCAACTTTACACAACTTTCCAAAGGTTCACACTAAAACATATCACAACCCAAGCCTTTTCCCTGTGAGGATGGCCCCTGTAAATGAGGAATCATCCGCGTGGGCCAGCAGGGGTTAAGCTCCCTTTTTGAAGATTATGCTTCACTTTCCAGTGGCCTGGCCCAGACACTAGCCACTCTCTTCTAATCCACTACTGCAGGCTTTTGATAGCTCCCACTGTGAGTCCTTATTACAGTTACTGATTAAAACTGAGAGACAGAGAGAAGAAAAAAAAGACAGATAGGAAATTAGAGTGACAGAAGAGAAGAAAGGGCAAATGAGAGAATTAAAAACGACTATTTCAGAAGCAGGAGGCTAAACTAGCAGCTAACTTTGATTACCTCTAAGCCCAATGCTTCGGCTTAAATGTGGTTACTCAATACACACTTTTACTTTACTTGACCTCAAGTCCAACTAGTATGCTTAAAAGTTGCTTTAGAAAGGGAAAACCTGACCCAAAACGGAAAAGTCTAAAACATTTAATTTCATATTTGACATGAAAAAGTGTAAAAATCCCAACTGTGCATTTGTGATTCAGCACTGTAGCATTAACATCCTGAAAGCAATAATCGAGATGCCAGGATGGCTGCAAAATTGATCATAAAAAACAAAACAGACTGTCACAGCTGCAAAAGAAGAAACTTTAATCCTACGTGATGACGTTCCAGCGCTTTATCAATCACAATGGTGAAAAAACAACAACAGTCTTATCTGGCATCAGCTGTTTACACTCCACCATCTCTTGAAAAGTACTTATTGTGCCGTCAGCCCTCTCAATCAGTGCTCCTATCCTCCCTGATACTAAATAATCTCTGGGATAAAATCTACACATGGCCATGCTCGTCATAAAAACTTGACATGAATAATTCACAACCATCTGCCGTGGATCAGCGGTCTGAATAAGACTCAGAAAAGTGAAGAGGTGCAATTCTTGTGTTTATTTTGAAAACCAACTGCTCCCCTCGGCCCCCACCTTGTACCTCAACAAAAACTGACAAAGACAACTGCAACTCCCCACATACCAACCTGCAAATCTAAAAACCTGCCAGTTAAGGTAGCGCGTTTCCTTTCATCCACACTGTTACTGGGCTCTGCTCTTTTAGTTTTGTTGCGCACATGATGGTGAAGGGTGTGAATTAATCTTAGGATGGCGAGATGGATGAAAAAACACATGCAAATGCAAGTTAAGAAAATGTATTCACGGGATGAAACAGTAATACCAGAACTGCCCTAAAAAAATTCCAAAGGGACATTCAGCTATCTGATTCCACTCGAAAGTGTGCACTCTGCAAACACACAAGTAGGCAAGAAGAAATTGCAGATTCTCTGCAGGCTGCCAGCTTAAAGTGCAACCATAAGCCAGCAACAACTATATCATCATAAATAGCACAGGATAAAGAGGTTGGGATCACTCCAAGAAGTAAAATACCAACTTAGACTAGTAAACAATACCAACATCTACTAAACCCAGCATGAGCTTTCTTTCTGGTTAGACTGTACGGACCTCAGAGGGTTTTAACAAGCTATACAAGGCCTCCAGCAGCAGACGGCCCCTCTCTCTGTTTGTGTTCCAGGCAGGGGAGTCGCTCTGCATGACGATTTATTGACGCAAGATCCCGCTCAGCCAGGACCTGCCACCCATTACTGCCGCTGGAGAGAGGAGGGGAGGGTCTTGTTGGGATGAGAGAGTTTGTCTGTGTGTGTGTTCTAGCTCCAGCTCCAAGGCCATAAACCCAGTTCCAAAATGCGAAGTAGCATGTCAACATGCCAGCCTTTGCCACCCAAGTTTAAGTCAGACAAAAGGCCCTTCAGTGCTCTAAAATGGTGGTTTGAGAATGGGAAACGATGATCTGTCATATATGGAAAAAGGCTTAGTAATACTGCATAGACAGGAGGGCAACAAGGGGAAAATTAACTGCTAACAGGAGGTGAAATTGAGGAGTGAAAGCTTCATTCTTAATTTCAGAGAGTCAAAATCTGGCAGTCGAAATGCTTTGGTTTAATACAAACTTTCAACAGAACAACCCCTCACATGTTTTACAGTTTAAATTTGGCTTCATTATGAATCATAAGAAAGTTTCAAAAATGGGATAAGTAAGTAAAAAAGGGCTCCCACCCATACTGAAGCAGTCCAAATGAGATGAAACAACTGTGGATTCATTTGTGTGTTGGGACCTGTGTTGGGATCATTTTTTCCATTGCTCCAAAAGTGGATTCTTGGCCATGAAAGCACAAGCAAGTCAGATGATATCTATTAAAATAACCAGGAAATTGACAAGCATACCTCAAACCTGACAACAGTGAAATTGTAATCCTCCACCTCAAAGTTATTCTAGAAACTTTTCCAAAACTTGAAGTAAAAAGCTTGTGAGAACTGAGAGTAGACAAAGCATGGAAATGATCTGAATAGGAGGAAGATTTAAAAAAAAAAAAAGAAGAAATAATGCCCCACTCCAAGGTTCCACTTATGTAACTCGACGCATTTAGGAAAAAAAAAATCACAGCTATCTGGATGGCCTGAAACGTCCATTCTGACGCAAACTGTTTTGGCTGGGGCAACGTGACCTCTCTACTCACAGTTCAAGAGAGAAGAAGGTGATGCCAGCAACCCCCCATTGTGCCACACAGGACCAGTAGCACCACAGCAATCAAACAATGGCTGTGACATCATTGCGTTGAATACGACCAAGACAGCCAAAGCATGATGGGTAAGAGGAGGACACAATTGGCCTTTTGTCCACTTTGGTTTGCAATTGAGAAAGAGGAGAAGCCAAATCTGCACCATGGTTGTGATTTAAGAAAAGAGGGTTTTAGAATAGACCACATGGGAAGCCCCCATTGGTTGAGGTCGAGCACACCAGGGAATCCCTTTTTGAGCATGCAAAGAGTCCCCTGCTGTGAAATATAATTCATGACCAGTAAACACACCATATGAGTGTCATGCATTTGGGGAGTTGCTCAACAGACATTCATATTTTCTATGAACAACTGCGTCAGAAAATGCTCCCAAAAACATAACTGAAAAAAGCCTCTGGAGGCAGAGTTTGTTAGTCACTGTTCTCTTGCACCCACAGTCTGAGGGATTTAAAAAATGTAAAAAAAAATGATGTGTGAAATAAATTATATTAAACTTTAATTTGTGGATCACTGCCTTTCTATAAATCTATCAACAATGCACAATCACAAAGATGTACATATATATATATGTATATATGTATGTATATGTGTATATATGTATATGTGTATATGTATATGTATATGTGTATATGTATATGTGTGTGTGTATATATATATATATATATATATATGTGTATATGTGTATATATATGTGTGTGATATATATGTGTGTGTTTATATATATGTGTGTGTAGCGTATGTACTATAGTATAATAGTATATATATATAGTATATATTTAATATAATATAGTATATATATATATATATAATATATCAAGTACAGTGACGTACACATAGGGTGACTATAATTATACGGTGTGGGCGAGCGGAGACCTCCTGCAGCAAACTTATCCTGCAAATTCTTATAAACTTAATTCCCACATGTGGGCTACTAATAAAATCATCAGGACTGTGCCTATATAAACAGTTGGAGGGACAAATTTGCCAAGGCACAATATTACAGATAGTATTATCACCACATTCTATGCCACAAAGAGCACATACTGAGAAAAACAAAATAAGAAATAAGATGGAAAAAATAAAACCCGTAAAGGGATTAAAGAAGGCAGTCGTTGGACTATAAATTATCAGCGCTAAGGATCACCCAAAGATTTTATTGAGCCTCCACGCATGACGTTGATTGGGACACGAAGCTATATCATTTTAGGTCAATTCACTAGCTAGTAGATACTAATCGTAGCGTGCACAAGCCTATCGTGGTCAGCCCGAGCCCCTATAAACACCATTTTCCAGCTAGAGTGGTCTGTAAATTGTGAGAGATTTGAATAGATGGTGGTATCTCAAGCGAAGTTAATAAACTACATCTTCACCAGGTCTGAGCCGTTCTCAAATAACTATACCTTCTAGGTATATATCTATCATCTATGTGATGTAACCTTGGTGTATCTCTACGCAAGGAAGAATATCAAACTGGCCATCTAGGTGTCATTAGCTTTCAGATGGGTCTGTGCAGCTAGTCACTTTCGAGGCGAAGGAATGGGCCACCAATAATAGCGGAGAACTTCTCAGGATGGCGTTATTTTATAACTAGCAGCACTAGTATACTATAATTGCGTTCTAAATATGTATGAACAGGCCAGTGTATTGATATAAAAGCAGTAAGTTACCAAAATTTATAAAAATCAGAGTTAGGTAGTGTATATGTATAGGGTCAGTCATAACTTATTTTTGTATTTTTTCACTCATTCCAGTATTATATTCTCTGTGCTTACCAGTGCCAATACTATTACAAATGCATCTCTTACAACCCGGCTGGCAGTACATATGTTATTATTTAATCACTATTTATACATGTACAACCATATCGGTTTGATTGAGTTGGAGCGCCACTGCCTACCCCTTTAAGATAACACCAATTATACACGAATTGGGATGAAATCCACTATTACATGCCACTCACCACAAGCTCCTCTAACGAGGCCACAAAGAGCTAGTACAAAGATAATACGTAGTAACCCACATGCAATCGATACCTGCCCTCCAGTTTTCATAGCCATAATGATACACCCTACTGGATGGACAATTAGAAATCAAACCAATAAATAGTATATGCTACATCTTATGTGATTGAGCAGCCTCTTGGAAGATTACTAGATAAGCAGGACCTCTATATATAAAGTAATTCACAAAATACTAATATTATAACTGCAACTATTAGGCCATCTAGTGTGTTTGTCTACACTTTAAAATCTCGTCTAGGATCTATAGCGCGCTGTCAAAACTGTTGCGTTCGCAGAGAGAGTAAGAAAATGTGGTTTGCTCAGAGCGAACGAGAGACCCTGACTAACTATTATCTCATGGACACCTAGAGTTTACTAGCACAGGTTGGTGGTGCGGGCTGGCAATCCAGAGGGGGTCTATCCATTCTCGAGTTATGTTTGTTGGGATGCATGGTTTCCTGACGCACCTGCCCGTTCATGATACAGGATATTTGGAGTGGACTTCCTGTTGTCTGCTTTGTGTGAGTCTTTATAGGTTCTCCCCAAATGATTTTACAGGCTTCAATCCATTCTGGTAGTTGTTAGCTACGTCGTATGGAAGTGTGTGATACTTTCACAGCAGGGAGAAGCACTCTTTCATGCTCAAAACAGGAGTTGCATCTGGCGTTGGGCGCGATAGTGCTCGACGGGGATGGCAGGCCCTTCCGCCTGGGAAAGCACCCCGCCGCGCAGATGGGGGCGCGCTCCAGCTCTAGCTTGGGTGGTTCCCCATGTCGGTCTTAATTTTGCCTAAATACACACCAGTCTTTTGACACCTTAACATCACAATGTATTCCAGAAGACCCACAACACACCTGGTGCATGATTTGCTTCCTTCCTCTTTCTCAATATCTCTGCAACTCTAATGTGGACATAAAGGGGTCCTATTTCAGGATTCACGGTGGCTGTCATGATACACTAAATTTAGAATTTCTCCACCTAGCCCCTACTTAGATCTTTACCTCCCCATCATCGCTTTAGCGGCTGAGGTGAGATTCTGGTCTTAGAGAGTTATCATGGTTCTCTGGAAACAGGCTATTCAACGCGAATGATGAGTCTGACCAACCCACAACCTTGTGTATTGCTTGATTCGCCTAGGCAGGTTGTGAGTGCGGGCTTCATGTTGGCCCTCAGGCTGTCTTACTGGATGAGCTAAAGGAAAATGGCGCAGCCTTAGTTATGCCTAACCTATGCTCCTGGAATCACATAAAGCCAAGTATGTGTCGATCTTCTCACGCGTTGCAGTTCGGCACACATCGGCACAGCAAGGCGCGAGAGTAAGCGCGGCGTGATCGGCATCACCACACTTCGCCTTCTCTCGTTGGAACTGTGGAGCACAGATAGTACTTTGTCGTTTCCCCAGCCAAAAACTATGTCGCTGCTATGAGGGATAAAATGGGAACGTTTACACAGGGCAATCCAACTTGTTCACCGTCATGCTCAGATAGCTCTGTCCTTTTTTTTTTCTAAATGCCGTCGGTCTTTCCATAAGCGTGGAACGGCCCCATTGGACTTACGCATGGACGCGCACATTATTTTTCTCTTTCTTTTTTTTTTTAAATCGTTATCATCCTAGTTACGAGGCAACGCTATTTCAATCTTATTTTCTGCATTGGAATGCTTTGCTGTGAATGTTTCTATCTTTCATACTTAGGTTTCCTCCACAAGCCCTTATCTACTTCCAAGTTTTGGGAAAAAGTTTCTACGAATAAGCCTTTGGAGGGTTGAGGAGTGCATTACATGTCCTTCACCTCACACTTGTTGACGCAGGGTTTGTAGGTCATGGCTTGTCAACTGTTCCGCTTGGTTATTTTAATACATCACGAGTTTTGAGCATCACTGGACTATTGTTGCTTATTTGGCGTGGACTTATACTGGAGCCAGTGGCCAGAAGAATCCACTCTTTTGGGCATGGAAAAACCACTGGATCCCAACACAGCTAACCCCGGTATCGCGCAACACACAACATCGTGAGGTTTCACAATCTTGGTGGCATGTCAATCTACATTTGTCACCTGCTTGTTTCCATATCAGTGGGTGTGGGCGCGCGCCTTCGCCCCTACTGTAAATCCCCGATTTTGCAAGACGCGGCTTCTTATTGATTTCGTAATTCTAATGGAAGTTGCCCACAATTAACTAACACTGTAAAAAACCGATGTTTGAGGGTCCTGTGGGTGCTGTTGAAAAGAGTTATCATGCTTACTTTTTATACCAAAAGCAAATTCTTCTGTTACAGAATTGGGCAAAACTGCCAGAGTTTTGACTCTCTGAAAATTAAGAATGGAGGTCCTTTCCACTTTTCTCGGCTACAAGTTTGCGACGCTCCTGTTAGCAGTTAATTTGGTCTCCCTTGTTGCTGCGTCATTGAGCTGGTTCTACTGCAGTAACTAAGCCTTCCCATAATGACAGATCATTCTTCTCCTCACAAACACCATTTTAGGAGACTGAAGGGCCTTTGTGGTCTGAACTTAAACTGAATGGTGTGTTGGCAAAGGCTGGCATGTGTGTTGGACATGCTACTTCGCATTTTGGAACTGGTTGTGATGGCCTGGTGCTGGTAGATGCCTAGCGAACACCACACTAGGCGACTAAACTCTCTCATCCGCAACAAGACCCTCCCCTTCCCTCCTCTTCCAGCAGTGTCCCATGGTGCTCTCACAAGTAGAGTCAGGGTGGGCCAGGTCCTGGTCCTAAT
>NW_023340095.1:5950343-5978216 GCF_004916995.1 Morone saxatilis | reverse complement strand
ATATATATATATATATATTACCAACAACCTCTAGTTGAAGTGGTAACAACATCAGTAACTGTAAGAACATGGCTGAAATATACGTGTGGCTACAAAATGCATGTACAGTGTGTCTATGTCACAGTGTACATTGTGACTACAGAGAGCTACGCAACTGGCTCGCAAGTCAAATGAACAGTTAAGTTGATAACTAAGACAAAATAATAAACTTGGAGCATAAAGGTTAAAATATTAATTCAGCAACATCATCAACTAACAGCCTTTATACCCATTTTCACTTCAGAGCCTCAGTGAATAACTGGATTTCATACCTAAAAATCATACTTTGCTGCATAAATCACATCAATTAAACCAACCACAAAAAAATACACTTGAATAAACATTTGCCTTCTTCAAGACACCGCTGTGTAATTGCTGTTTAAACAATGCAACATGCTGGAGTTAGTGGCTTTGCCAACTGTCAACCATATTAAATCCCTCTTTGGAGGATTGAAGAGCCTTTGTAGAAAATGCAAAATGAAAACAGCAGGTTTGGTCTGTTCGTCAAAGTGTCACCAAATTATCAACTACATCTAGGAAAAGGATGTTCCCATTTAACATTTTTCTACTGTTTTGACATTAACTTATCACATGTTAATTAGTTTGGGTTTTTCTCTTCTGGTTCTCAAAAGAAGCATCCATATACTCAGAATGAAACCGGTTATCTGTGTATTAAGCCATATACTTAAAAACACTGCATGCATAAATAAGCCCTATAAAGTGCTTTGTTGTAAGGGTAGTCGTCACAAAAGAACAAACGTATGAACTTCCTATTCAAATTCAGTATACGTCATCATAATAATAATTTTTTTAACCCAATAGCAGAAGACTTTTTCATATCAAAGCAACTACACATGCACAGAAGAGGGCACGAGTTCCTCTTGTGAAATACTACTACTACTTTTGTTTTATATCTTACCTGATCGACTGTGGGAGCTCATTGTTATGGTTGTTGTTAATAGGCAGACATGACAGGGGAGGAGAGGTGAGTGGTGAGTGTGTGCACCTCCGGGGTGGTGGTAGTGACCACCATGTGCTGTGCAGCCAGGTCGGTGCTGCCAGGTGGAGACGCCGGGCCAAGGAGGAGGGACAGAGAAGAGTTGTTTCTTAAGACTTCGTCACACGGAGCCGCGGGTGGAGACCTCAGTGGTGTGTTGTGGCAGGATTCCTTCCACAAAACAGTCACGCTGTGAGAGGTGGATGAAAAAAAAAAAGAGTTTTTATATGCATGGGAAATTCCAGAAAGATTCTCATATTCAAATTAACACACAAGTTAAAACATATAAATAAACAGGATTCTAAATCATTATTCTTCTCTGCAGTTATTGAGCCAAAACTCCTGTTTACCTGAGGCCATGTGTGAAACCTTAACAGGCCAGGGAGGAACAAAGACCTGCAGGTCACCGCCTTCAAAGGCACCAATGACCCATGTGTTTCATGATAAGTTTGTCTCTATCTGTGACCCTAAATGCACATGTATAAATCCCGTCTACACCTTTTCAGTACTGTTCAGAAGGTTGTGGCACATATTTCACCTGCTGTGTGGGAGTTTTATGTGCATGGTCAGCTGGACTGTGGCTGCCAAGGTGAGGCTCCCTGCCACAAAGGAGAAAAGTCACAGCTAACAACAATCGAGAAAATCTGAAATTAAATTGCAGTGAAACTTGTTATCAACAGAGGTGAAATCTCTCATTACAATTATTCACACTATGTGTTGATAAAAACTCTTTTGCTTTATTGTGGGCAAGAGAGAAGAAGCAGCTATGGAAAACAGCTCTGGCTTCCTCCAAGTAAGAGTTGTATTACATGTCTGTTTTTTATTAAATGAATATGGTTTCATTTGAACCATCTGGATTCACTAGAATCACAGCATGTTTACATAATTTAAATGCAAGAGCTAGTACTGCAAGTTATTGTCAGTGCTTTCACCACACCCAGTCAGGAAAAGCTTTTGAATGTGGTCTTAAATTTAAATCAAAATGCCACTAACATACATTGATGTTCAACACAAACAGTTCAATTCTGGCTAAGCGATAAACAACATTAATAAAATGTCAACATTTGTCAGCTTAAAGTGACATTCCTAAATCTTCACTTCCACAGCTTGCATGGTCAGCTGTGGAAGTGAGTACCTTAATAAAAAGCTCTTCCATGTAGCTGAGCCCATAATGAAATGCAAACAAAGGCTTAGACTTACCACAGATTTGATAGCAGTAGAGAAAGAGGAAGAAAACTGTTCACACTGTCTGGTGTGTGTGTGTGTGGTGTGTGGTAGTGTGTGTGGTGCGCGTGTGTGTGCTGTGTGTGTGTGTGTGTTATGCAATCAAAACTATAAGAGGTATATGTAATCACACACAGGCACACATACCAGGGAAGCCTTTGGTTCTCTATAAAACTCACCTCTGTCACCTCTAACAGGTGTCAACAGAGCTGAACACAAACACGTTGTAATGAGAGCTGCAATCAGTCACTAGAAATACCACAGAGGCCACAATAAAGTGTGTATGTGCTCCCTCCATCTCTCTCAAACAAATACACACACACACACAATCTCCTTGTTGTTGCCATTACTTTAAAAGTGTTGAACTGAATTACTGTCAAATGAACGAGTTCAGAGGAAAGAAGGTGCAAGCATTGCATGGCCAGATAAGATCTCATGGAAAGACGTTACTGCCAGGATTCTCAAGAAGTCCCTCAAGTAAACGACAAATTAAACGGAGGCTCAGCACATTCATCAGAGTGGCCTGTGAAGATCGGAAGAATATTAAGGTATTTTTAAAAATCTACTAAAAATGAGCTCCAGTCTTGCCCTCACAGTTTCAGTGAAAATACATGTAATGCAGACTGTCAGCTTCAACATCAGTGTGCTGCTGTGACACTGTACTTCGTCAGCATTTCTCATTTAGGTCCCAGCATCCTTCAGGGCAAAATGACCAGAGGGGAGGTTTAAATGTTTGTGTGAACATCTGACATAGGTGTGTGTTTAACAGTCACATGTCTGCATGTATGAGGGATACTCAAAGTGGATGGACTTGCTGAGGTATGAGGTTTCAGGAATAAAAAACCCATCAGTGTGTCCGCTGGAGGGCTACAGTGCTATTCTCTGATCCAGCTGCCTATTTTTGTCAAAGGAGTCATCTGTCACACAAGAATTCAGGCTGTGCTTTTACAGCTTGTCACACTATGTCAGCAGTGACCTCAGGCATCTAGTCCTCTCACTTTCTCTCGTTGCCCCACTCAAACAAACAAAAGGAAGCTCAAAGAGAAGCCAAGTCTGCTTCTTTTCTGACACCATCGACCTGTAGTCTGTGGCAATGGTCAGCAGTTAGCTGTGTGGTTTTTAATGTTCCTTCCACATGATTTCACTGTTTCTGCAATTGAAACTGTACTTCGGGGATCCTATTAAAAATGGATTTTCGTACAACGCTGCAGGTATTTTTACTGCACTGACGAACCATAAAACATACCACATGCATCTCTTCATGCATCTCAGTTCCTGACACTCGAGATTGGATGAGATTTATTGTTCTTGTGCAGTTAAGTTTGAACCTGGAAGCATTTCATGGCGCTTGACAGGAAAACAGCTCTCAGGACCCCTTAATGGACTTCATTTCCCAAGCACTCTGAGCGCTGCCGGGAGTAATCACGATGGCATAAAAATAACATGTGGTCGGGTAGTGAGCAGTAAACAACAATTAAGAGACCCCTTGCATAGCTCATGAAATGAATCATTGAAAATGCACTTGTGCCATGAAGACAGCTTCAGCCTCTCAGCTCTAATTGACTATGAATTATTCAGCTGGCGAGTGGGATTAGTGGCACCGCCAGTAGGCTATTGATTGACATGTTCTTGATTTTTCTTTGTTATTGGCAAAAAATAGTTGAGGTGTTGAGTCTTTACAGTTCGTGATATTGACTGCGATATATCGGTCGGCAGATTTTGACGTATTGCAGAGATATTGGTTTTGTATTGGTATCAGTGTATATCCGTTATCCAGTATGCACCGGTATGAAAACATTTTTTTTCCTGGTATGAAATGCAGTAAAAAATGCTTGTGGAAATATATTCGTGTCACTGCATAGTTTTTCCAGCAGTGTGCACTAAGATTTACAATAGCGTGGCAAGCAGCACAGATAAGTAAAAAGAAGCAGCTCTCAGCAATGTCAACTAGAATTGGTTGACAATTATATATGAAATTATTTAACATTTAAATTAAATATAATAAAATAAATAAAGTTATTTGTTTAAGAACGAACATTTCTGAATACCTCTGCAGAGTCATATTGTGCAAAACTAAATCATATCGCTATTGGTCTCAAAAATCCTACATCAGTCTGGCCTAGTTTAGAAAAATAAACTACATCCTGTAAAACCCCAAAGGAAAAGCTCACAGCTAGCAGGGAGGGACAGAATATTGTGATACTATGTTGGTCTGTCGCTGGTTCAATTAAGGGCACGACTGTGTCAAACTGAACCCATCCTCCTTTAGAAGGAGGGATGCTTACAGTCACCGTTACACAGGTAACAGCGAGTAAAAGTAGGTAAGCAGAAGCACGGCAGCGGGGAGTGAGTGAGCACACGTCTGAGAGGAGCGAGGGACAGTCTATCTAACATGAAAGGACCTGCAGTAACACAATACTCTCTGCTGCTTGTTCATGTTTGCAAGTGAACAAGGCCAGCTATGACCGCAGGACATCACATCAATCAGCTGATGGTTGAACGGGGACAGGACGAGGAGCACAGGCATCAAGTGGCACAGGGGGATCATTTTTCTTGATACGGAGCTCTGACAGCCTGGGCGCAGTTAGAGCATGGCCATGTAGCACAGCAGCATCCACCTGTAGGCCCTGGCTCTAGTCCGGGGGAAGATATCTGCCATCCTCTCTCCCCTGATCTCTCTCTCTCTCGCTCGCTCTCTCACTCTCTCTCTGTGGGCAGTGCCAAGATGCCAAACGTTAACTGTTCTGCTGTGCCGTATTCTCATGTAAATAAACTGTTATTCTGATGCTGACTGACAGAACTAATTATTTCATAGTGGAAAGCAAATGGAGTTTAACATGGTGATGAGAGGGCTGGCACCAAAACTGCGTGACTATGCTTGAGACCTGTCACTTGAGTTCTGCACAAATGCTAATGAAAGTTCAAAAAATGATTACTGAACATTCAAAGCTGAAAGGACAGAGGGTGGATAACAGACCATTGTGACCAGGCTTGTATGAGAACATTAGAAACCTTTGTTTCACGTTTCTATTCCCAACACACTTTATTTCAGTTCAATGTCAATAAAGCTCTGTGGACATACACAACAGTGCATGGCTTTAAATAGAAACCAGCAACATGCCTGAAAATCCACGTTCTGTACATTATCTGTGTAAGTCACAAGCAAGTAAGTCACAATAACTTACCCTCACACCAATAACAGCTTTAAGTAAAGGCTTATGTCTGCATTGCATCTCTCACACCAGCACTGTGCTATGAAAGTGAAGCAAGTAAAAAGGCCACAGAAATGTATGAAAAGAGTGAACTTCACTGAGGTCAGCTGTCTCAGAACCAGACTGCCTAAACTCTGAAGGTATGTTTAAAGGTTTGGGTTCGAGGGAAAATGCTGAAGTGAGCCATGTTTCCCCTGCGTGCATGTGTGAGCATTCCTGTGAAACCTGCGCAACAATGTGGGGTTGGGGATTAAAATAGTTGGCATCATATCCGATGGCACACCATGATGAAGCACTTGGATCAGCCCTGTGTGTGGTTATATAAATGTGAGCTGTGGAAACACCTAATTTATAAGTCTAGTCATGGTATGCAGACAAATGTGAAAATGTTTTTACATGGCATTAAAATAGAAATATTAGCGTGTTTGACACGCTTCATTTTTTTTCACTTGGTAGCGCACATTGCTTCTGTAGATTTGAGCAGACTTGTAGTTTGACCTACTGGCAGCTACCTCGCAGTAATAAAAAGAACACAGTGGTAATACGCACACAAAACTGTTGATGTTAATGGACAATAAAACATGTGTTGTTACCCTGGCAACAGAAGGCCAACTATTCAGAGTCAAATAAAAAGCAGGAAGTAGCATCTTTCCATGCAGTGAGCCAAGTCCTGTGAATGACAAAAGCCCACTCCACTTCCCTTTCTTTATTACTCACATTCTTTCAGTGTCACTCTCACTCCTTAACCCACGTATTGATCTAACGTCTGCATTATTAATTATTATTATATTACCTCAGCCTATAGTAATCCACCATTCTGCATCGAGGAGGCGTTTTTTTTTTCTAAATAAGAGCAGGCTTTCTCAGCACTCTATTCTGGATGCAACAGATATTTCTATGACCACAGTGTAAGCCAATGTGTGAAGTTGCTTTCACATGATCAGACCACAGAATGGACCCATTTTTTTTTTTTAAACGGAGGGAGCACTGACGCCCTGCCCGAAGGAACAGTATGACCTCACACTAAACTACTCAAGAAAAACACTGAGCCAGAGTTCAAATTCTGTGAACTCTGGCGTAGACCACTTAGTTCCCTTTCGCTTGGACCCGTCTGACTGCCTGGTGATGAAGATTGAGCTTGACACTTGCTATGTATAAGCTCCTTTAGAATCAGATGTTTAGAAGCAACTTTTGCTTTGTGGCTTTGCATCCTGCATTGATATCGGATTGGCTGATTCTATTCATATAAACTGCGCTCACACAGGGAACGCCCTAAAAAGCGTGATAGAGACCTCTCTCAGGGAAATCCACCTTTCCTATTTTTCTGTATATTATATGTAACAGTTGCCTGTTGTGAAATGTATTTCAGTGGTACACAATAACAAATGATCAAGTCTTAACAACCAAAATATATACTGGATTTTCAACATTGATTTTCAAACTGCAGATTGCTTTTGGCCCTTGAACACACCACGTACAGAGACAAAATGTTACAATACTTTTTCAATCTGTGAAAGAAAATAGACCATGAAAATCAGTCAACATGTGGGTTTTAAATGTGTTATCAAAATGTAACATGCCAGGGGATCCTTGTGGCCCCTGATTGGGTGTGATGATATGGTAGGAAGGGGGTAGGGTGGCGGGACAGTTTTCACAGTCCTGCTGGTTGAGTGTGCCTGTGCACCACAGGGTCCTGTAACCAAGCAGCTCAACACTACAGTGCCATTCATAGACTCAATAAGTAACCATTAGCATGACATCCACAACATGTCCACAAACAAGGAGGACTTTCCCAACTGTCGACCTCTCCAACACTCGCTAACTGAGTTCAGGATACAGGATGAGTTCAATGTCAGGACAAGGACCTGGCGAAGCACAAAAGAGTCACAACTATTATTGGAGTTCTGAGGATCAGTGGAGTATAAGGGACTGAATCTGGGAGAAGGATTCGCAACCATGAACTCAGTGAGTCAACACAAGGACTCATCAACCCTCAAATCACATCAGTTGAGGCTGAGAGCTTCTGTATAGCTGCCCATTAAAAGCTCTGTGTCCCTTTTACTACTGCTTTGAATCTTCTTCTGGTCTACTTTTACTGCTTCTCTGGCCCACTGGCCAATATCCAGTTTCCTTTACTTTATAAGCTGCACAACAGTAAGCCTAGTGAGAAAAGGCGAAGTGAGTTGTGTTCAAACTGTATTAGTGGCATCTCAAACACTGCATGTAATGGAGAGATAGAGGAACAAATGGAAGGGGACTGAGAACAAAGGTTCGATAATATGCTGAATCACAGTGGGGTTGAAGGGAAGACCCTGCCAAGCAGCTTACAAATTCCTGCTGTGTGAACGTGTCGGTGCTTACAGGGTCCTGTCACCGTATTTTTCCCTGAGCACAACAGTGGCATTAATAGACCCCATTAGTATCCATTAGCATGACAACATCCACAAAATGTTCACAAACAAGCAAGCTTTCCCAGTGCCAGCTGGTGCTAAATGATGGGAGGAAGTTGGAAAGTCAGGCCTGGGCCCTGACAAAGCACAGTGGCACTGAGTTAAATGAGCTTATTAATGCGATTACAAGAGGAAAAACTTGGGGGCAAGTAAAGAACAAGGATTACACGGTTCAAAACCTTGGTGTGGTAGTGATGTACGAGTTGGCCCAAGAGCCTAACAGTCTAATGGGCTAGATTCAATTCAGCATAGAAAAGCAAAAACGTGAATGATTGCCTTCATTAATCATGCTTTTTCTTAAGTATCCTAATCTCTTTAATATCTTACAAATGAACAAGTAAAACAGTAATATGCCACTGCCAATAAAATATCCTAATTATTACCTCAATATCAATATGCAGGTGGCTTTGCTTGAAGATTTCAAAACTGTGGAACAAACTCTATTTTATACATGGTAAAAGAAAACCAACACCAATGCCTTTCATAATGTATCTTTTTGTCAAGTCAAACACTCACACAATTTGCAGACTGGGGTGGCTTTCAAAAGTTTCCTCAATGATGAAACAGCAGCAACGGTCAGTTTGAATTCACTCTGTTGTCATTTATTCCAGTGTTGTGGTTTCAGTTGTAACCGCAACCTCAGCTGTCCGATTCTAGTTGAGACCTTTGTTTCAAACACATTTACATCTACACTGTCTAAAAAGCCTGAACAATACTGTTTGAAAAACACATTTTTAACATACATTTTGGATCATCATTTTAAGTCTTATAATATAGATATATACTGTAAATCTGTAGGCCTTCAACAACGTTCCAAAAACCTTCTGCCCTGATGCTCTAAAAATGCTTTTTCATCGCCACTAATTGCAATTTGTCATCTGCATGGTGGATATTTTCAGGCCAACACATTAACCATGTCTGGACTTGCCATAAATGCGGCACATCTCAGAAGTAGCTCAATTCTGGCTGACAATGGCAGTGTCAAAAGGGTATGTCATCCAAAGTTATGGATGATATTAAAATGTTTTTGGCTTTTTAGCTTTAAAAACGACTTCAATAATTGCTAATTGAATCTCTGGCTAAATTAGTATCTGTCACAAGGAGAGGTGGTAGATAGAGAAGTACAATTACAAACTAGGTGAGACACAAGACAATTTTTAATTGGAGAGACAGAATGAAGTAGTAAAAGATGACAGCATATTTACACCTTTAATGATGTGCAACATACACTTTAAAGCTTTGGACTTGGATATTGCAGGCATCCATCTACTCTTTCTAATCTTTGTGCAACGCAAAAATGTAATTAGTAGACACTTAATGTGCAACAAATATGCACACACATGCAAACTTAAAATGTTTGGTGTTCAAGTCACAAAGAGGTTTTCTATGAAATGCATTAACACTGATTAAAAACCCGTCTAAGTAACTTTATTCCCCAAATCCATGTTGTTGTTTAACTGTGTCATTTGCAGTTTGTGTTAGTAACAATTTTCCCAACTGTTCAAAATATGAACTTTAAATATCAGGTGTTACTGTCAGTTCCTCAAAATCAAAGTGGAAGAGACTCAAATTGGAACAAATATTCGACAATCACACAAAGACAAATCAGTTAAAAAGAGGCAAAGATATGCATCTTCATACTATCACCATCAGTAGCCTACAATGACCACAATGCAGTGCAGCCACAAGACATGTTGTGCATTCCATAAATAGCAGCAGTCGAGAAACAAAGCATGATTTACGACATATTAATAACAACTCCTGGAATGCACATCGTACACCACAAAGTCAAGTGACTTCTTTGTGTGGGACACAGCAGGACAACCAAGAAAACAAAACTCAGTCCCACTGGTTATTCAACATGCAACACATTTAACACGGACAGAGAATAGACCATCATCCCATGTTTGAACTAAAAGGTGTAACGCGTTTCCATCCTTAACCGTTTGGTACTTGACAACTCGGTCTGGTACGCCATGTAACCCAAACATATACAATCCAAACAGTGGATTTATTTCTAATCTCTCTTTAGAGCGTGAGTTTGAAAAAGGTTTGGCAGCTCACCAGTCGTTATCTATCAGCTGTAGAGTGCTAATCAGCTTAGCCCGGTTAATCAAGCTCATGTAGTATCACCGCCGTCTGAAGGGAGGATCCTCCCATGACGTTTATGGCCTTCTCACTTCACACCCAGGTTTGCATTTTCACATTTGATCCAGTTAGTTTTGGTTTCACATTGCAATTAAGGTTTCGGTACAGGATTGACTACAACGTGTGTACTTTAGTCGGCCCGTTGTGCCTGCCCTGTATAAACAAATGCAAGCTGCAGTTGTTCAGGAAAGAGAGGGCATTACTGACATTTGTGTTGTAGATGATTGAATGTTAATTTTCAAATGAAATGACAAAAAAATGTTATTTTCCCTGTTATACCAAAAAATGTACCAATCCATGATCCCAAAACCCGAGGTACATACCGAACCGTGAACCCTGATTCTAATGGACCTAACCCCTATGTGAACGGTAAATAATTAGAGCCTACTAATATAATCTACTGTACGTCATCATCAATCAACTATATGTAACCAGACTAAACAGGTCTGTATGGACTCCCTGAATCCCTCCCTTCTCACTAATGGTAACTCAATATAAAGTTAGCAGCTAAATGGCTGAAATATACAGAAGCTGTCTACAGCAAGTAAAGGACTGCCAAATATGCAAAGAGATAGACAGACAGATAAAATAGAATAAAATACTGAGATGCTCAGCTGAAAAGAAAAGAAAATATCAACAAAGAAGATCCTGCTTCTTCTGCTCCAATCTGGGCTCTTCCCTCAGCAGTCATCCTTCCAGAGAAGCACTCGGAGCCAATTTTTTTTTTTTTAGAGAGCTGCAGTGACCTTGTTCCTGTGGGGCCTGGAGTTTACGACCAGCAGTCCTTCAGAGCCCGTAGTGCTGAGGGAATAGTTTCCGCTAGTGAATGCCTAAAGGATTCTCAGCAGAGCAGCAGCACAGCCCTGCTGGTGTAACGCTGCTGAAGTTAGCTTCTGATTGAGTAGTTAATGGGGGAAGTTAAGTGAAACTTAAATGACAATATTGAGCAACGGATTCTCTGTGTTTCGCACCACTTATTAGTCAGACATCCTAGTGCGAGCCTTAATTCTATTTTAAACCCCGCTTTTACCCATCTCTGTCCAGTCAACTACAGACAAAAAAAGAAAAAAAAAAACTACATTTACAATTGTCAATTGGTTTGTGAAACCTTTGTTCTACTTGTGAAAACACAAATTCCACTGATTTGTTTTCACATCTTGCCCATGTCAGACTGGCTTTCAATCACAAATCACAAATGAAGCTTAACCTGCCATTTGTGTGTTCTCACAAAACAATAAAGTGTGAATCTGTGATTTAAACCCTTACTGGTGTCTAAATGTGAATGAAGTCCAGGTCTGACAAGGGTAAATGTAACAGTTTCTAAGCTAAATCTGGTTTATTGTTGTCAGGGTGGAGAAAACTCGGTAAATTCACCATGTTTTAGCTTTCATATATCCCTCTATGAAATGAAAGCCTTAACTGGGATGTCTGATACCATTTCCCCCTGTTTAAAGCTGCCGAATGGGAAGCAGCCAGCTGGAAGCTAACTTCACCGTCGTCCTGCTGCTGCTCTCTTGTGTTTACACTCCATGAAGACACACGTTTACACCCAAAGCTGTGGCAGCGGCGGTTCAACCCCAGCAGAACCCTCCATCACACAGCTTTCTCCTCTCTCACACACACACACACACACACACACGCGTTCTGGCTCATTTATCTGAAGAAAAATTAGTTTGGAGGATAGTTTTGAGCAGAGCTGGCACTATACTAATAGAAGTTTTTTTTTTTTTTTTTTACTGCATTAATACAGTTCCTCTTTACTCGGGGGACGTACTTTTCTGGTACACAAACAACTTTAACTGGGTGACAAAATTCCCCACTACATCTGGTAACTCTTTACAGTAACCTCACACTTGGAAGGAAACCGCTGTGTCAACGTATGGTGCCGTGCTGCAGCACAACTCACACCAGGGAAAGTTTGAAAAGTAACAGAATAAGGCACGGACTGTCCGTAAGAGACACTTTTCCGACATGACAGCGTGTTTCAGAACGATGTAGCGAGCAGCGGGATTAAAAGTCCAACTTAAAAAGGAGCAGCTAAGGTGGCGGAGTAACAATGTTGCACAACACGTACAGTCGACAGTTTTTAAATCCACTCCGAAATGGTAATACTGAACAATGCCTGTATTGCGCAACACTTAACACGGTCCTGCAAAATACGACACAAACTCAAAGCATATCAGAGTAAGAGTCACTGAGTTTGACTCCGAGGAGGAAAAGCGCAGACCTACAACAAGACACATTTTTTTCCTTCTTTTTTGGAGTCATGGTTCTCTCTACTCGTTCAAGCCTAACAGAGGACTGTGTTTGAGTTTAACCAAGACAGAAAAGAAACACTACCTGAATTGAGCACCCTTGGGCGCAAATGGCTGGTTCTCTGCCAGTCTCCAGGAGCATCCACAGAGCAGGGTTTTAGGACCCGTCGGTACTGTAAAAAAATCATTCAGCCAGATAGCTCCGCCATTCTGACTTAATCACGTGTCGGGCAACCTCCTGTATTTCCGTAGGGGGCGGGGTCTGCGGGACAGGATGACTGACAGCTGAGAGGAAAATTATGTCAGCGTGAGTGGACACATGAAGTCTGTCATAAACCTTTCCATGAAGCATATACTTTACATATACTTTTTCCCTAAATTCAGTAGGGACATATATGTATAGTGTCTGTAATACTATTATATGCATCTTATTCATCTTCTATTGTACAATTCCAACATGTTTTGTGTCTGTGTAACTCAAAAATGAGTTTAAGATTATGCCAACCTACCATACATTTTTAAAGGATATTGCCAACAATATATATACGTGTTTAAAAAGCCCTTAAAATCTTGGTTTAAAGGACCAATGTGTAGATTTAGAGAACGTCATGCAGTGTAGTTGCTGATTGCATTCCCGTCACATCACCCTCACCTTCCTAGCGTGTAGGAACTACGGTGCTACGAAACACGTGCAAAAGGCCCTATCTGGGCTACCATAGAAACATAGCAGTTCAACATGGCGGACTCTGTAGAAGAGGACCCTCTCCCTCTGAAGATTTAGACAGCCCATTCTAAGTTAACCAAAACAGAACAATTCAGATTTATTTTTATACACTAACCTTTTGTATTTTTTCCATAATATTAAATATGCATGACTATTTAAGTAAAGTAATAATACATTTCTTAAATCTCAGCTAATCTTTTAATCAGGACTATGTGGTTTTGGGTTGATCAGATTTGATTGACAGTGGTATCTCTCGGGCAACAAAATACCGTGTTCGTGTCATATCAATCAGGCCGTAATTACAAGCAGCCAAGTCAGAAAAAACTTTCATGTCAGCCTCCAAGTTGTAATTACAAGTTGGCGATATCAGGAATTTCTGACAGCTACAATATCTCCTTCTTAGTGAAAATAACTACAGCAGTGTTAACAAATCGCTGGCAACATGGCCGCAAAGCCTCCGTTGCTGACAGTTACATCTAAATAAGTTCAATATCCTTGCTAAGGGAATCAATTCAGCTACTTAATGGGAACCTTATACAGTTTGTTTCTATTCAGTTTCACTTGATAACAAACTACGGGAATTAAGTCCTAAAAGGGAAATTCCTGTGCACAGAAAGTGGAAAATCATGACATTTTGAAAGTATGGTATTGGTATTATTGGGTCATAATTTTAGACAGGAAGTAAAATACCACAGTTTGTTTAAGATATCTATCTATCATGGGGGTTTTTTTAGTTCTACCGACAGTGTGTGAATGCAGCATCAACCTTTTCCAACTCACCCCAAGAGCACAGAAAAATACAGAAATATCTCATTTTAAATAACCAAAAAAGGTTTGTGCTCATATTGTAATGGGCGTGAGGTTGGACACAAGAACAGCACAGACTGAGACCAGCGTTGGAACAGTTCAACAGTTTATTGTCCAAACAGAGTTGTAAAATCCACAGCAGGTACACAAGAATAGTCCACAACCTGAGCTAGCAAAACAGTCGAACTTTTTTAGCAGAGACCTTCCGGGGAGGGAATCGCAAACAACTGGAGCAGACAAGGGCGAGGCAAGGCAGAGGGGTCAGGGACAGAAGGCTGTTTCAGGAGTTACGCGCAGGGACAAAAGAGGACGGGCAGGGACAAGCAGGTCAAAACCAAGGAAGCAATCTGGGAAATAACACTAGAGAGCTTTGCATGCTGCTAAAGACAATCTGGCAGAGACTGAGAGGAAAGAGTGGTGTTAAACACAGGTGAGGGAACACAGGTGAAGGTGGTTGCACTGATGAGGCAGGCAGGTGATCGGAAAAAGTACTGGCAGAGCTGGCAGTAGGATGGAAAGCAGAGCGGATCATGACACATATATATCAAATATATAACCCATATTACTTAAGAAGCTGATTAAGTGCCTTTAAATGAATACTGGGTAAAGTAAATCTAATAAGATAAAAGATCATTATAAATTGTTCATATGCATGCACGTAACATATAATACAAACTATCCCCACAGAGTTCAATGTACTCTTTGTGAGTGAATATTGTATTTTGCTTCCTTATAGCCTTAGTCTGCCTCACCTTTTTCTATTTCACTTGGTGATTTCCAGGAAACCCTCTCAAGAACAACTGCATGTGTCAACTTGTCTCATTGAGCAGTTGGTTTAATGCTTAGGAGACATATACCCACAGTAGATTTTCCAGTTGAAAAAAGTGAGGCTTGCATTCCTTATGTGGAGCACAACATGTTTTCAGAAAATGATAATCTGCCTCCTGGAAAAGAGCCTTCCTCTAATACCTAATTAGCAATTGAGATAGCTGAAAAATTGTTGACCAAAATGCAAGATGTACCTACTCATAAACAGCCTTGAACTGTCTTAAAGCATGTAAAGGTCGATTGAAGGAACAGTTTAATAGCTGAAAAACCAGAGGCGTTGCAAAGAATGTGTGCAGGAAGCCTTCCCTGGTGATATTGCTGCGGATCATCTTGATTTTTGCTTCATTTACGACACATTTTCTTCACTCGGCAGGTGAGGAAAACACCTCAACATAAAAAAAAGCACAACATAGTTGTTGGTATCAGGTTTTCAGCACACTGAAAAATCACAGAAACATTGTTTTAGCACAAACACACCTCTTCAAATTCTTTCTTACGAAGAAAATAAATTTAACTGTGAACTTCCTCCAACCAACTGGTCTTTGATGTGGGCAAGCTCTCCGAACAATCCCATTACACAATAGCTGGCTCAGGCTCATTATGAGATGCTGAATGAAAGTAAATACAAATTGCTACTGAATCTCCTTGGTTTTATGTTAAATATGCATTAATCATCTTAAACATGCTGAGGGTAGCGCAGAAATGCCTGTGAACTTTAAATCCGCTTTATGGGAGATTATCTCAAGTGTTAGGATCAGTATAGAGTTGTATACAATATAAAAACTAAAAGATTTCACCTGATATCAACACATTTATCCACCATATATTTAATTTTGTAGTAGGATAATTTTAAAACTGTGGATTTTAGAACAAAATTATATTATAAAGACAGTAACTCTGTCCCTGAAGAAATCTTTAATTATCAAGTCACATCCCCCCCAACTTTTAATAAACAGTTGTCAGCATAGAGGTAGTAACACATATCTTGCGGCTTAAACAAGTAGCAAAAGACATCTTTGACAAGCGTTGCCTTGAAAACAAAAATGACACAATATCAGTGAAAACAAAAACAATGGTCTATGGGAAAACAGTTTTAATGAGGTGGATGAAAATGGAGTTGTGACTTTCTTTTCTCCATCCCTTTGAAACACTATCTACTATCTACTTATTATCCAAACACACAGTCTAGAGCGGACAGGAGATAATAAAGATGGACTTTTTTCTTCAAGATCAAAGCAGAACCTGTGAAGCCATCCTCCATGCAAAAGATATATAGACTAGAGAGCGAAAGAGAGTGAAAGCAAAAGACACAAGCTAGGAAGATACCTAAAAGAGTGACAAAGAAATGTGATGAATTGCAGTTACGCGGTAACTGTGTCCTGACATCCAGCAGTGTACAGTATGTGTTCATAGATCCAAAGCACTGATCTCAGTGCTGCACAACAGTGGACCATATTAATGACAGACTTCAAAGGACACCTGATGCTGCCACTAATGAAGCAGCAAGTAAGACCAGGATTATGTAAACAGCAACACCCCAGCTTTAAGAGCGGGGCTCATCTGAAAAGAAATGGAACGACTCAACCCATTGGAGCTGTTCTCTAAAGAAAACACTGACAGCATAATAAGTATCCACTCAAATGGGCTTGTCCACATTAGCAAGAAAAGAAAGCTGATTTGAACATCGATGGGACAACTCAACCCGGCCACACTCTCCTCTAAAAGGATACCACTGACAACATAATAAGTATTCTCTGAAACTCGTCCACGGCAGTGTGAAATAGGATTCATCCAGAGTTTATCTGCTGTAATGGAGGCAGATATGGTTCACACATGATGCCGTACCAGTTAATATGACATACCACCAGCACTTCGGGCAATTACAGAAGATTATATTAGGACCATTTGCTTGTCCATCACCCAGTACTACTGTAGCACACTACATATATCTAATGCTACCAGCGTATTCCATACAAGGAAACAAAATGGAGAAATCAGTTTTTCACTGTAAAATGCACAAAAGAACAAGTTGTGCTGTACAATGGATTTATTTATGTACTTCTCCTTTTGCCATTTATGGAAAAAAAGAGAGGTAAATAATAATATAGTTTAACATACAACAATTGAGCAAATCTGCACCAAAACTCAGATGTGACCAGTGGTACTCTTCACCTCAGAGACCAGTTGGTTGCCTAGTGGCTAAAAACATGTCTTACTACAACTCTGAAAAGCTAATTTTCCCAATTAAAATTTCTTTTTATAAGCTTTTGTGTACATGGGATGTCACTTTTATGCTGTTTTAGCTGAAAACAAGGCAATATCCAAGTTAGCATCTTCTTCATCTTTTTATTGCCTTCATTTGTACAGACAGTGAACTCTGCCTGTTTTCGCATATAATGGCACTGAGAGGCGGATGAGAAGAGTGAAACAAGTACTGTATTTCTCATTAAACCTGACAGATACTGTCCATGTCCAATTATAGTCCATGTGATTTCTTCACAATAGCTTAGTCTGTAATTCTTTAAGTGTCCCTTAAAGTTAAAGTTAATGTTCTTTTTTGGTCTCTTAGGGCCCTATTTTAATCTTGCACTTTAGGTGCACAAAGTGTGTGGGCGTCTCCAAACGCACCTGCTATTTTGGTGCTACAGTGCAAAGTGCAAAAGGACTGGCTGATGTGGCACATAAATGGTGTGGTGTGGTGATTAATGAATACACTCAGTAAGTCGCTCTGAAAAAACTGTGCCAATCACAGTGACGCATGACAACAATGGCTCAACAAATGAAGAGACACTTCGGTAATCCGACGTCTCCCACATAAACATTCAGAATTACAGGTTTTAACGGACCTGGCTGATATGTCCAGAGGTGTGTGCTGTTATTTTGTAGCAGCCTGTCGTTAGCATGTAATTTAATAAAGGTAAATACAGTGGATGGCTGTGTGTAATGGCACTGCTCTGGTACTTCTCAAATCAGATTTATAAACACAGCTGTCCTGCTGCCTTCAGATGGCTGCAGGGATTTAATGAACTGAAGAAGCTTTTTATACAGAATATAAAGCAGCGGTCGACAACAGATAATGTGAGAATCGCTCATTATGGGCAGAAGTTTGACTTTGCAGACTTGGGACATCTATTCTCAGTGCAGTTTCTCAGTGACAAAAGTAATACGTACAAAAGTGACTTTCTTTCTTAAGAGTTTGAATGACAAGAAAATGTGTCCAGAGAGACTTTTTCTCACCTGTGCTGACACTTGTCTTGTCAGTGTTGTCAGCATTGGTGACATCTGTCAAGGCTTCAGAAAATAAGACTGACAGTAAATGAAAACCTTAATATTATGACAAACCTGAACGCTGTCGTTGGTAGAGACCCTGCAGCTATGCTTCTATGCTGTATGATTTGACATTTTGTTTTAATTCAGCAAAGTGAAAGTCAACATAAACCTAAATGAGTCACAGTCTCTACACCTCTCTCCTTTTCCGTTATCATTTGCAATACTGCCAAAGCAAATGTTGTGTCTCAGATGAAACTCTGGAGGAGGATTTGTTCCAAGTTGTCAGTCACCTGTCGACTTACCAACAGTGGCTGCCTGGTTAATAGTGAGGGGAGAATGTCTTTAAAAATAGAGTGAAATGGGTTGAATTGAATTGGTTCATTCATATTGATTGGCTTTGCTTTCAGGTTTTAGGGCTATTGGTAAAGGCTTTCCTCAATAAGACAATAAACGAATGCATTTTAGGTAATCTATGACCAGAATGTACAATATTTAAAAATATTGCAGATGAATAACCTTCATAAACACTTTCGAAATGTCTAAATATAATTAGTTGACTCTTTCTTTAAACTTTTATATATATATTTCTTGATCCATCCAAGGATATAATGAACAATCACAGTGGATTTTGGGTAAAATGTCCTCCATTAGTGTACCTTATTGTCCATGCACTCCTTTGGTTTTCGAAGGGTAGAAAAGACTAATTGAGTTTTCAGAGTACTAAAGTTCCACGTAAGACGGTGAAAGGGAATCAAAGTAATGTATCCATTACTCTAGTAATTACTACTCTACTCATGAAATATGAGGGTAAATGGCTCACATCATACAGTATGTCATATGACTTGTTTTGTGAGGAATTAGGGAATCCTAGGAAAAATAGCACATGGGTTTAACATAAGATGATAATTTGCTGATTTATTGCCACAATTTTGGACCCTGTACCTGTCAGTGTTTCTGCTGTATTCTACCTGTTACACAAGGTATTCTAAACACTTTAAGTTGTATAACCATACTCAAAGTAACAAAGTAGAAACTGTAATCCACACAGAGATTGAGAAGAAATCTTCAGCAGACGGACCAGAATATCATAATCGGCAATAAAAGCCAATGGCTTAATTCTACTTTTTGTCAGGAAAAACAATATGCATTTTGTCTTCATTGCACCAAAATACTAATAAGCCATAACTAATTCCTCTCTGCTAACAGAAGCAGCTTGTGCACCGAAACACTGTCAACAACTCTCCAGAAATGCCAATACAGGCCTTTCAAAACAACTGCTTCATCAAATCTAGCTGTTTTTCTTCCAAACACAAATGGTAATTCTGTTTGAGCTCCCGAGTCATCCAAGATCTGCAGGAAATACACACTGTATGCCTTCATTGTAATATTGCTTTGACAGCAGTGGATGGATTTCCTGCACGTTATGACGGGAAGATCAATTCTTTCAAACCCATGATAGCTGAGCATTCTCCAGAGAGCACAGCATTATCTTTTAGGAGATAAGCTAACGTTGGCACATTCGTACACTGTAGGTTAATGCAATTTCAGAGTGGGACAGGGGAGTGGAGGGTAGATGCCAGGGCATGCAAATGTGTCACACGTGATAAACAGGGGAAATTGCTGGTATTGTAAACTGCTGTGAGAGAACAGGGCTTTACTTGTAACCCCTTTGGAATAATCTAATAATGTTCCTCTTTTCCATTATCTTATTTAATTTTAAGATTTCAGCCACCCACAGAAGAAGGGAAAAGGCTAACAGGGCGTGTGTTTGTGCATCCAGCTAACTTAATTAAGGCTCATGGTTTTAGTCCTTTCTGTCGTGCATGCTCAGCTCATTGATTTGCCCCACTGGTCCAGCACAGAGACAACTTTCTTTCAGACTCAAGTGATTTATATCCAAGATGGTTAGAAGCCAGATTTTTGACTCTAGATGGGGGCCACAACATCTGCATGACTGCATACTGATTGCTGTTGGTCAACTGATACTGTGGTAATGCGAAACAGACTGTAACTTTTTATTCTGTCATCTCAGCTGTCAGAACAAAACTGTATAAAAAGAAGATGGTGAATTTGTGTATCATGTACCTAAATCAGTCAATCAAGTTTCATTCATATAGCACCTTTTAGACAAATAAAAGTGATTGATTGTTAAAACAGGATTTAGAGACCAAGGCATGCTAAAACAATAACAGAAAGAAAAGGTTGATTAAATGAGACCATTGAAAGAAGACAGTAAAATGTTGATAAAATGAAATACAATAAAATAAATAATGATAAACAGTAAACACATAAAGCTGTGGCTACTTCTGTAATCTTTCATTATCATTTTGAAATGTGGCTTCCTTCGTCACAAAACTCCACAAATGTAGCCAAAATCTCTTGTATTTCCATATTGTGACACAAGATATTGTTACAATGCAGTTAGACTGCATTCACACTCCAAGCCTTAGCACTCATTTCTGATTTATTGCTCAGATCAGATTTTTTTGTTTGTTCGGCTGTTCACATCATTTGTTAAATATCACGGCCCTGAAGTGAACCACATGATGAACATAGCTCGAGAGTGACATAAAAGTTACATGAATCTCTAATATGACTGTTTACATTGAGGTTGCATTACAGAATTGTAAAGATCGAACTCTCATATGTGCAAACAAAAAATCTAATTTGGGACAGAGTGTTATTTAACATGCAGGTTAGGAGGTATTTAAACCTGTAATCAATATCTGATGTGGACTGCGGACACCAGAGGAAAGCTAAATGAAAACGGAGAGAGCATGTGAACTCTACTCTTTCAGGTTGAAACCCAGGACACTATCCAAAGTGTTAATGAGAAAATTGGCTCCAAGACACACAGAACTGTAAATCCAAGTAGCTGGTAGGTTTTAAAGGACCTGATCTGAGAACAAAAAGAATAAAAGGATGAAGAAAATAAAACAACATCAAGGAACAGGTGGATTTGGAGATTTCCGGTGTGCTTTTTTAAAATAGAATATAATACAATGCAATGCAATACAATAGAAATATCAACCAACAATGACTTTCGCTATGGAATGTAATTCAAAACCCTATAAGAACGCTCATAAGTGGTTTTGGGTGTAATATGAAGCTTTTCCTTTGATGCAGGTTTATAGAAGGGATAACTAACAGGAGATAGCAACAATCCTTCCTCCACAGTTTAAGGTGCAGTAAGTGGATAAGAGGGATTAATGGTATCCAAGCCACAACACACCAGCCAATCCTGTTAAGCCAAGCCAGGCACGGTGGCTGTAGTTCAGATGTATATGGCTTCAGTGATCCCTCGTGGGTCTCCTGACACTGAGGATTCCTCAGATGACTGTTATCATGCCTGCCTGCGTATGTGCCATCTCCCCATTGTATGTCTCCCAGTGTGTTTCTCTCTCTGTCTTTTATTATTTGTCTTTCTCTGTCCCTCTTAATTTTTTATGAGACTCTATTGGCACGACCGCAGAGATACATATTTCCTTTTTCTGTTTACTTTACACTTTGTTTCTACACTAACAGTCTTGCTGTAGTTCATGACATGACTTAATATTCATTCACTTTATCTGTTTTTCTTTTGACATACCGTTCTTTCTGTGTCATGACACATTAGGTAAGAAGGATTAGATGGATTTGAGCCAGATAAAATAAACTGTAAATGGTGACTTCTGAATGTATTAAAAAATAATGGAATTTAACCATCATCTCTCAATTTAGTCATGTGCTTTGCAAAACCAGTCCATCCGTCAAGCCCAAGCCATATCCTATTCCTCTTCCAGACCACTAATGCTGACCCCTGTTATAATGAGACATCACTGACTGGCCTATTACATCAGTTCGGCTTTGTTGGCTGCATAGATGCTCAATTCATATCACATCCACAAAGCAAAATAATCCTTCCTAGGTTTTCAGCAAAAGCCGGAACAGTTTGCTTATCACTCTTCACTCAGTTCTTTATCTTGTTTTTCATTAGATTTGGCTTAAGAGTTCAACATAAGATGAAATGTGTTATTTCAGTGGATTAGGTGTATTCTTGTTTCTTGGAGTCAAATAATCCCTTGTTATGTTACAGCAAATGTCAGCCCCCCAGTTTCTGAATACCTACACAAACCTGACAAAATACAGTACATTTTGTAAGTCTAAGCTTCATAGAGTCTGCTCAAGACTTCATCCTTGTTCACAAGCTCGCACAATAATGCTGCTCAGGAACATCCGAAAGGGACTAAGAGGTGTGGGGAACACTTCCAGTAGAGTCAAAGTCCTGTGACAGTGTGATAAACAGAATGCAGCTTTAATCCACCAACAACACCAACACATTAGTGCACAGAAAGAGAGCTCGAGGAATGGCAGCGAGGTGGAAAAGGCGCTTTGATTTTTACTTTCACCACAGTGCAATTTCCATGCCAGTTGTGAGCAGCATTACTATGGTAACAGCGGATTATCATCTATTACATAACTGGGGCTGTGCAGTTAAACCCACTGGATAAAGAGTCACATTGTGCTGGTTTTGTTGTTGGCTTGTACAGTATAAGCAGTACAGATTGCGCTGCATTAGTTCACTGATATTTAATTTCAATTTCAAAGATGTGAGTATTTGTGCCTAATACATGCAATTGCAATGCTCCATTAAAATATGCAAACAGATCTTTAAAAATAAAATGAAATAAAATATAGGAGAATTCAAGAAATAACACTGCGACACTGCAGCTCTGATTGCACCATTTCATTAATTCATGTAACCCTGACCCTCCAGAGATAAGAATGATAGCAAAATAGAAAACATTTGCATTAATGTGGTGGTGAACAAACAGCACACAGATCCTCAAATATTTAATTTAGTCTGCACTCATTCCTCTAGATTTATAATGTGTTTATAAAGTGACCTGGATACAAAACACTTGACTGCTCAAGCTAATTTAGAATGCATTTCTGTCTAATTACACTGGACCATACACAGACCTAGAAGCTAAGTTTTTGTATGCTGTCTTAGATGTGGCCATTTTATGACAAACACTCATGGTCAGAGCAGTTTCTTATGAGCTAAGTAATAACAATAATTTCTTACATACGTGCACAAAACCCTAGAATCCTTTACTCTGACTTTAAATGAGTGCCTGATTGTCGACCGGCATGATTCCCTTTAACAGCTAATCATATAAGAGGTTCACTAATAGACGTGGGCACACACTTAACAAACATGTACTTTTGCATAATTATATAACTGCAGGTATTTTATACTCCCCACACACACAGGACAAATAACATTATACTAACACAAGCTCAATAAAGATAATATAAATGGTGGGCAGAATTTACATGATATTTTAAATGGGCAGTTTTTACAGGTGTAATTCTATAGGACTGATTAATCCATTGCCCTCTATAATCCATGCTGTGCTCACCTCAGTACACAAAAGGAGCAAAACAGTGAACACCTACAGGGATCTTAACCGCAAACTCCAGTCAACAGTGAAATCCACCAGGGCAAGTGTACCTCTCACTCCTAATTACTATGTTCCCTGGTGAAATTTAAACCCATTTATTCCGTTTTGTTCCCTATAAGAACTAATAATCTAGAGCCCCTGGAAACATTTTTATTGTGTTTTTTTTTTCAAATCAAGAATAGCAATTAAGCAGAAAACTGGTATTCACAGTGTGGTTGAACCCCATGCCACAACAGGTAGTTTCATTTAAGAAATCTGTTTATCGAAGATGTCCAGCTGATGTGGTTAACTCCAGAGAGTTAGTTCACTTCAAAGTTTTTATTACTCAAACAAAACTAAGAGTCTACATGGCAGCAATTCACATGCTGTTGTTTAGCATGTCATTTTTACCACGGTCACTGTCTTTGTTTGTGTGATAGCATGCTAATATTCTGCATACTGCATATTATTGGTGTAGTGGTGCCTGAAGTAGGTATACTCTTAATTTATGGCCCAAAGTGGCTCATATACATTGTCACTTAACGTCTGCTGCGTGACTTTACAGAGTATGGATACTCAGGACCAGATTTTGCTATCAATACTGACCCAAAATACAATGGCAGACTGTTTGGAGGAAACAAAACTGCTGCCTAGGTTACGATCACTGGCAAGATTTTTTTTTTCCAATTCAGGAAGTGTGACATCCACTTTACTGCAGGGAGACTGGAGACCTTAACCTTTGGTTAAGTTTAGGGAACATACCTGGTTTTGGTTAGATATTGAAAATGCAAACACATCCTGTCTCGTGCTTGAATACAGCATTAATTCAGTGTAACTACATTTAACTCTGTCTCACTCGTGCTGCAGTGGAGGCAGTGAATGGCATATGAGTCAGTCAGTGACTAATTTGGATTCAATTGGCAGCCATAAAATAAAAACTTTGTGAAATCCAGTTTCACTCTTTCCACTCTCCATGTTTTACATTTTGTGAAAGAAAAAGAGAAACATGCAGACTGAGGGACAGAGATGGAACGTGACAAAGTTCAGCTTGAATGACGAGTTTTAATGGTATGTGATAGTGGCAAATGCAGAAAAACCAGAAAAAAGTATACTGACGGGAAAATGTTGATGTTGTTTTACTTGACACACTCACACAGACCTGTGAAGTGGGAATTATTTGGCAGTATTAAACAGAAACTGTGTCCTGCAAGTATATTCTCTGCTTTTGTAACAATTTGGTTACACAAGATTGATTCAAATTGAGCATTGTGTTTTAGGAAAAGCACTGAAGTCACACTTGCGTCATCTGATCCTTCATTCATGCATTAACATCATACGGATAGATAATTGATCAGCTGCTAAGTAGTGACATCTATTCATGTTCATAGAGCTGGACAAAGAAGCATTGTATCCTGACAGTTTTACACAACTTATACAACCATATCGACACCGTTTGCTGCAGCAGTTCCCTCCGCCATCCCATCTTCCTCCTTATGTGTTCAGCTTTTGTTAACTTTACAAAGATCTACTGTGCATGTATGTGTTTATTAAGGGTTTAGAGCGGAACCCTTTCTGCCAAAATCTGAAAACTAAAGTCTCTGTGACTGAAAAACAGTCTAATTATACTTTATTATTGCTCACATATCAAACCAGTCTTTAGAAAAATTCAAGATTCATCCTTTGGTAAGATTCACCAATTTACCTCTGTCATGATATTAATGATACATAATCACCGGTAATGTGCAGATTGCTCTCGATATCGCACCGCAAAAAAAACTCTTGCCTCTTTCCATCTGGAGACACTTACATGCAGAGAACTTCCAGAAATACCACTTTTACACTATATTTTTTATAATAGCTTGATTCCAAAAGCTAGTCTCTCTCAATACAGTGCAAAATCACAATTATGATATCAAAATAAAATACAATAAATAAAGATTGGCTACAGAATATACCTTAATCGCACCACTCTCATATAACAAATTTAATCGCTCTTCTACCTGATGGTCCTTAAAGTTCCTCACTGTTTGTTTGTTTGTTTGCTTGTTTATCAGAGTAAGGACTCAGTCGCACAAGTTCTACTCAGCAGGGTGAGTGAGCCCAGCAGAAGAATGGCAGACTACATCCTGTCATGGTGGGGCTGTTGCTAATTGTTTCCCGGAGACCAGTGGCACACCAGACAGCCAGACCTAATTAGGATTTTCAAACAATCCAACCTGCCAGATTGTTCAAACTCATTCTGTGAGCGGAGGCGCACAATGACTTTGCAATGATCTTATCAGGCATGCACTTGTATAAATGTCACATACTGTTACATAATGGCCTGCCAAAGTTGTCTTCCATTTTGGTTATAATAGGGATATTTAATGAGAAGTGTTTTAGCTTTAGATGAGATATAACCTTTTTCTACAAACATATTATCAAAATTATGTTACTTATAATATATTATTTGTGTCTATTCTCGTCTGTACCCCCTTGAATTTCCACCTCATATTATGTCTCTGTCTGTATACTAAATAATATAAACTAATGCTGAGAAAAAATACAAATTACAACAACAACCAAAAAAGGCTAGAGTAACAAAAACAGACTGTGGTAAGTAACTCATATTTCTCTTTTCACCTCTGAAAATTAAGTGTTATTATCTGCAGTGACTCTAAATTGACTTTGGCACATTGGTGAGCAGCCTGTAAGCCACAGAGACTCACCAAGCTGTATTGCCAGCTGTTGTGTGCCATGTCGCATGTCCTTTGAAGTGCTACAGCCAACCAGGTTGCTTGAAGAATTAGCCAAGACGGACTGAGGATGCCAAATGGCGTACTACAGTGCCCTAACAATAAAAATGTATCCGTCTTTGAAACAGGGGTAATATTGCATCACGTGTCTGACCAGAATTTTCCCCTCAAGGACTGTGAGGATTATTAGAAAGGGCACACATGCATCTGGTGAGTGTATGAGACTGGCATGTTCAGAGGAAATAGCAGTAGGCACAGCGGTCTCCACAACACAACAGGACCCCTCTTTTCAATTTCCTGCTCCAGTTTCCATTCCTGCTTTATTTCGTGCAGGGACCTGTGAAGTGGGAATCGCGAAGAAAGAATGCAACATTTAGCCGATATGGCACCACAGAGCACAAAACAAGGAAATTGATTCTGTCAAAGGCAATATTTGTGATAATGATCTCAATAAAAACATAGGGTGATTTCAAACGGGGTTAGCAGGATTCCCTAAGGAGATTTTACTTCTAGCGCAGCAGTGCTCTCTAACTGGCTTTAAAACAAGTGCTGTACAGTTAAAATGTAATACCAGCCTGTTACCTGGTGTGTATTTTATTTCCTTATCCAAACTAAAGCTTGTCTTTAGTAGTTTGACATCAGGCCTGAGTTAAGTAGTGTTGATGTGTGCATACTTTTTCCAGTTTGATTTAGTAGCCAAACAGTTCACATCTGGGTGGCAGATGTTTTTACATCCTAAGCCAAAGGTGTTCTATTTTCTTAGACCATATCTAATTCATTTTATCCGTACTATCAGTGAGGCCTTCTTCCAAACTAACACATCTATCATGGATTTTTTTATTTATTTATTTATTTTTTTTTACAGTAAATCCAGTTCTAAAACTAGACTTTAAGGTGGCAGTCACACCATTCTCTCTCATTTGCATGTCTATGGGTGTGCATGTCTGTATTTTAGGTCTATGTGAGTGTAAACTGAAAAATGGAGTGAAAAAATTTAATCTCCCTCTTCAGGTTCTTCTTCTTCTTAAAGATAATATAAGCAAGATTTTTAGTAAGGATGCCTTCAAGCGTCTATAATCTGTATTTTTTATAACATTGTATCAATTGACAATGTGAAAGCAATGTGAAAGTGTTGCTCATAGGGATACATCTACAGAGAGTTATCAACTGAATTCAGCTCATTGTTTAACTGCCTTTGTCTTTACTTCTTCTGGCTCAATCTTACCACTATTATAGTGTTTAGGCCACAGCACGCAACTGTTTTCATAAAAAGAAAGCCCTAAAAACCTACGATACACAACCTGCTATCAGCAGAGAGGCACAGTTAGCAACTAGCTGGTGAACACAGGGGAGCACTTCTTTTCCTGAGACTGCAAATGAATGATAATGTTGCTCCAAAACTGCTGGATGTGTAAATAAGCAGCAACTGTTTTCTAACAAGTTCAACTTATTTCCACTTCACCCAAATAATCAATTATTGCAGGTTTACATTTTTTAATTTGTTTTAATTGTTGGGACATCCAGTGGTCAAGTTGTTAAGACAGATGCTATATTCCCACAATGTCCCCAGTTTGAACTAGGGACATTTGTTGTATGACATAACTGTCTTTCCCTGTCTTTTTTACTGTATCTAAACTATCATCTGTTCAATTGGGGCAAAAAATAATCTTTATCAGCTGATTTATTAGTCTAGCTTTTTTTTTAAATGCATTTCAAGGCAGCAACTCAGTTTCTTTTAACAGGTGTGTGTGTGTGTGT
>NW_023340095.1:5942429-5950318 GCF_004916995.1 Morone saxatilis | reverse complement strand
AGAGACAGACAGACAGAGAGGGAGCATGTGCTCCACTAATTTTACTCATAAAAGTAACACACAGCAACATGTTCACCAACCTGGATTTCCACATCTAAGGTTGCCACGGGAAGCAGACACAACAACACCTAACAACCGTTTATTAGTTTAATTCTTTACAGATGGCATGTTTGTGAATAGATTGTTTGACTTCTTGTTACAACTTAAATTTTCCAATGCAGTTCATCTATCGCCGTCATACTTGTAGTGCCACCTTGATATACAAAGCCTTAAATTGTGCGTAAGAGACTCTGCTGTACTTTCAAAGTCAAAATTTAATTGTGGAGCTGCTGAAACACAATCACCCAATGACAGGTTTTGTTTATGTTTTGAGTCACAGAAATGATTGACATTGTCTTTTGTGTTATGTATAGAAGTTTTGTGATTATTTTCTATTCCTGTATTTTACTATAATTGTACTTTTAAAGAATGACACCCGGTATAACTTTAAGATCTGTGTTGCAGAAGGTGCTGGCTCCGACAGCCTTGGCTCAGATGGAAACATTCTTAAAGTATCACATTGCTATTATTGGAATGAAAATATCCCCCCTCCATTTTGGGAGGCTCCAATTCCAACGTCCCATCCCACATGATTCTTTAACAATAATGTTTTGCTGGTCTAGTATTTCAACAAGGAAGATCTCAGCCTCTTTCCTGGAATGAGAGGAAGAGTGGAAAACACACCTCTCTCAAAAAAATGGCTTTTGCTTTTGTAAAGTGAAATTTAAGCACTCATTGTACGTCAGACTGGATTAGAATATCAGAAAAAAGGTCCGAATCTAAATATAAAATATAAGTATCAGTCACACATGTATAGCGATGAAGCTGACACTTAGGAGCAAAGTTCTAGCTATTTTCTTTGCTTTCAAAAAACCCTTGACGAGAGTAACTGTTCCATCTTGGGCCCATAAAAGCAGAGGGCCTACCAGGGAGCAAAGATGGCATGCAGCAGTTTGCAATCACCATCACTCTGCTTCCATGACACAAACGGGAGACTTCCACCCAGCAAGCCTTTGATTAAAAGCAGAACATCAAATCTCATCTTTGTGCCAATGCCACACGCGGCATGCAGGCGAGGTTGTGCAGAGCAGCAGGTGTGTAGTACATTGCTTATGTTTGTTTGTCTGTGCATATGAGGTTGTCATGGACACAGATGAGGAACAAGAGTCTTGAGGGACCAAAAGCATAATATCTATTGTGATATAAGATGACATTTAAATTACATGTAAATTACTTATTTTCAGCAAGAGGCCATGAGTTCACCATAGTTTTATCTGTTCAAATATACTGGTGGAAATAATTCACATAAAACATTATTGGGTACATACTGGTGGTGGTAGAGCAATCTATAATAATATGTTCTCTATTACTGACACATTTAATTAAATATTGTGCTTTGTTGTTACATTTATTTGAGCAAATTCAAAAGCTACTTACTATTTTGACTCGGAAGGCATTCAGCTCTTAAGTTATTTTCCACTTAATGGTTGACTATGAACTTTAACAATGAAATCAAATTATAATTAACTGTACAAATATGACAGATGTTCCTTTGTAAAAAAAAAAAAAAAGTTTTTTGCCATTTCAGTTTTCCTTTCAAGTTGCACATTTCAAAAATGAATGTGGAGGATTGTGTTGCAACACATTGTGTAATAAACAACAGCCTGTATTGTCAGACTATTGTTGTTAATGTATTGTCATGTATTATTGTGCAAACACTCACACCAGCACACTCACTCACTGCTTCTGCTGCTAACACTGGATTTTAATGGCTGAAATACCAAGTTGATACTCTGCATGCAGTCATGTTTTAATTACTGCACATACTGTATGCAATTACTTCAATTATTATAAGAATTGTAATTCCTTAGTCTTTAAATTATCTGTGTTATATGAGTGTGTATAACCCACAGATTGGCAGGTACTCATACATAAGTCATCAAACTTTTATGCAAGTTAATCAAGCTGACCTTAAAACATTCCATGAAACTTTAAATAAATGTGTTTTCTTCCAGTCTGACTCATACCGCATCCTGACAAACTCTGGGGTTTCAGATATTGAACAGACCCCTTGTTGATCAGAGCTTCTGAGGAGCAAGCAGGGGAGAGCATGCAGAACAGACACCCACCGTTAGTTAATGCGTACATCCTGTTGAGAAGGCGGGTCGCCCTGGAGACCAGACGTAGGTATCCTAGCAGGAGTGCAGGGAAGATGCGTATTTGCCCTGTGAGCCCCTTGTCAGGCAAGAACTGTTTGTGTGTATCATGTTATTGAGTTGGAGAAAACATGCAGGGGCATGTCTGACTGGCTCCTCTAGGCTGTGATGGTTTTCTAGACAGAGTCTATTGAGGTGGCAGCCTACAGGTGTGAGACTGTGTTCTGAGAGTCGATGGTTTAAATCTCCAACCTATATAGGATGGTAGTGGGAAAAGCTGAATTAAGTAAATACCCTTATCCATCCTTAAGAACTCATATTGAGGTGAGCAAGGCACTTGAATTCAAAACTATCTCAGAGGAGCTACTGCCCAGTAGTTTAAAACTGATGACGTATACCTGCAGGCTATCAAATGGATAAATAAAGTGCTTTATTAGTCCCATTGGGAAATTCTGTAAGCATTGCATCAACATGAAGCAGGTTGAAGTGTCAGAGCTCAGTTAACCTTACAATTAAAGGTTTCATCCTTATCAGTGCCTTGATTGCAGTTGTTTTGGTAGTAAAAGAGCAAAATATATGCATGGAAAACACTGTTGCTCAAACTGACTGTACAGCTTATTAAATAGGACGATCCCTAATTCGTTTTCTTAAATTTACCTCTTTCATTTCATACCCTTCTTTAACCTTAGCTTTAACTTTAGTTAAATATTGAAGTTTAACATGTGAAACTGCATTGTACCAACAACAGCCTCACGTCCAGTATCTACCTAGAAAATGGTTTACTGGCGCCATCCAGAGGTCGTTCATTGACAGTGACACAAGCGTCTGAAAATCTTGCAGGTGTAGTCTTTATTTCTCAAAATACTGAAGTAGCAATGACTACAACATTACATTGAAAAACCATGTCAAGTTCCTATATCAAATTATGTTACATTGATACACATTACAACAATGTCATGGAAGCAAACTGTCATTAACAATTAATTCTGCTGTTCACACTAGAAAAAATGTTTAATTTCACCAAACAGAATGCATTTATTAATTAACAACATAAATTCATAACACATCCACATTCAAACAGCTGTTTATACCATTAATGCAAATTATTTTCTGATATCTCATCCAAATATACTTTTTTCTGTCTGGACTTGTGGCAATCAGTGAAAATCATGAAAAATGTCATAGTTGTTATAAAGCTCCTTAAAATGTACTACTACATTGTAGTAAGATTCTAAAAAGAAAATTATGTTAAATTTCATCCATCCTACATCCTCCTACAAAGGCAGCCATTTATGTATCAGCAACTGACATATATGATCTGGACCCAGAAAAACTGCTGAAACCATGGCTGTTTACAGAGTTTTCACTTCCCTCCCAAGCTTTCCTCACTTCCTCTCCAACTTCACTGACTCCCCTGCAGCTGCCTTTGACTTCCTTCTTGTTTTTAGGAGCCGGTGTAAGACAAAGATGCTACCAAGTACACTTACAAGAAGAAATACGAATATGACATACAGTGCAACTTTAGCATCATTAGGTGAAATCTCCAGACCCAAGAAGTCCACCATGTTCAGAGGCAGAACAGGGACAGTAGTATGTGTGTTCTCTAGTGTGGTCGTAGTGGCAGCGCTTGTAGCTGTTGAAAGAGAGGAATAAGAAACAAGGAAAAAAATAATTATTTAGTCATAATTCATTTTGCATTCAGAACAGATCTAGCATCTGTTTAAATAAATAGTTTTTGTTTTCATAGTGTATGATCTGCATGCTACTGCAAGTGAGTTTCCACACTCTCCGGAATTAAAATCAAGGCAGTTTCCCAGTCCTAAATCTTACAATAATAACATTGTTTTTGAATCTGTGGACTAAGCATTACATTACCTTCGGGTTCAGGGTTCAAACACTCATGGGTCCCAAGAACTGGATCTGGGAAACCATTGCAGGCGATGATGGAGGCGTACCGAGAAGCTGATTTTTTAGCAATGCGAGGAAGGGCGGGGTTTGAGCGGTTCACAAAGAAAAGTCCAAATCGCTCGGAGTAGCCAGCAGCCCACTCAAATTTGTCCATTAATGACCAGGCTGTATAGCCTCTCAGATCAACTCCATCCAGAACTTGGGCTGAAAGAACAACAGTAACGGCAACATTTAACATGCATGTGCAAAAAACTGACTTAATTAGACTGTAGGGTAATGTTGTGGTCAGGTTTCCCATGATAATAACAATTTATTACTTATTGACTGTGAATCTAAAAGGTTTCAGATGTATGTAAAATAAGGCATGAGAAATTTTGTGTCAAATAGTTGGTTTTTATTGGCTGTGGTACCTTTCAGAGCCTGGTTAATGTAATTTTCGTAGTAGTGCGTTCTGTGGATGTCATTCAAGTCCACTGCTCCTCGTTCTGAGATCCCGTTCTCTGTGACATAGACAGGTGGGTTTCCATACTCATCCTTGATAAACTTTAGGAGTTTCCTAAATCCAAAGGGGGTAATCTTTAGCCAGAAGGAACCAGATTCAATCCAGGTGCGGTCGTGTGTGGCTCCAGTGCCCCTGGAAATTGGATTGGACATTAACCCAGCATTAGTCAAATATGAAATCTATATTTCGGCATATACTTAATGAGTCATTTTAACAGGCAGCTGAATGACATTGACTATGACATTTATTTGTGGGTTTAATTCCCTTCTGTGTCACCAATCTTCTTCTCCGGTGCTGTATGGTAGAAAAAAAGGCATCTGTGCTATCTAGGTTTTATCTTTAAATTCCAACCTACCTGTCACCTTCATAATCCTGCTGATTTCCCATATCAATTGGGAATGAAAGAACCGATGTGTAGTGGTTTAAGCCAAAGTAATCATGAGTTCCTTTTATCCTCTTGATTTCCTCAGGAGTGAACTCAGGAAGACTATATTAAAAGAGGAAGAAGAGTCTTTTAAAAAACCCAATCCAGGACCAAAAACATGAAAGATCTACTTTAATAGTCACCTGCTTTGTCATGGTATACTACTACTACTACTACTACTACTAATTATAATAATAATGATAATAATATATACATAATTGCATGCCCTATTTATACAAATAAGATAAGATGAGGTAAGATAAGATAGATACTACTACTACTACTACTAATAATAATAATAATAATTTAGTGAAATAGAAAATGAAAAGCATAAAAGCATAGGCTTATGCAGAATGCTTTGTTGTACTGTTTGCCGTTTTTATAAGGGTTTTGTTTTCAGTTTTACCTTTATTTTTTATTTTTTGAAGAATATATTTAAAAGTCCAGTCAACCCTGTCTCTCATTATTTTCAATTTTTAATGTAAATGTTGATTTTTTTTTTTTTTTGCCTATAGATGAATAATCTCCTTGAACAAAACCAGAATCCTGGACTTGATCATATCTAAAGTTCTACAGTCACCTAATGTATACAGTTTGAATACATTTATGGACTTTTCACTAATAAGTTTGAACTAAAGGGCATTCCCAAAGCATTTACATACATGTTCCTTCAGATCCTTTACATTTCCAACAATCAATCTTACATCTGAGCTTATAAGTCTTAACATTTTAAATGGGGTTCAATAGAAAAACTATTTACTATCTTAAAGGGAATCAATCTAGGCTAATCTGTTTTCCTTTATTGTCATACATAATAGAAATGTTTAACAAAAAGATGAGGAAAGGGGATACAATTCTAAAAATACACAGTAATTAGAGAGTGGTGAACTATGTATTTAATAAATATATTTCATTGTCTTTGCCGCTTTTACTTTGAAAGCAAGCTCACAAGCTCCTAATCAGGTGAACTCCTTCAGCTTTACTGTAACAATGGAGTGAATTCCTCACAGAAGATACTCAGAAGAGCAAAAACACTACAGTAACAGTAACAGAGTTCTGGGGTGTTTATCTTTGTATTTTAAGCCCACGATGAATGCAGAAAACAGTCTGAAAATAAATATTTGAATATTGATTATAAATCATTTATTGTTTTCCCATCCTGTCCACTTAACAGATCCACTAATTATGGGTTGGAAAACTAAGCACTGTCTGTATGAAAAGTTCAACTATCTCTGGGTTACGTTGTGGTAATTCCTGATGCATGCAAAGAATTTGGGAATTTGTAGTTTTTACATGTAGTGTAGATTACTGCATTATCAGAGACTGGTTGACAAGAATGTCTATGCTTTTCTCCAAATGTCAAATGTCACACTGAAAAGAAATCCCCTAATAACCAGAGAATGAGAGTGAGAAAGAAGTTCTTTATGTGGCACACATGGTCCACTATTTCCCTGTGATCGAATTCTAAATGACTGTTAAATGCTGGCACAAGAATGAGCTCCTAAATAAAAGACTTTTGTCTATAAAACCTCACCAGTCAGTTCAACACAGCGCTGCTGCAGAGGTGATTCTTCAGCGGGATGTTTTAAAATCTGCGAGACACTATCGCTCAACAGGGTTGCTTAAAAACAATTCTGCTCAGTTTTCATTTCCTGGTTCACTCAGCACATTAAATGGACCATAGAGCTGAGGATCCATCAGTATTAAATACTGTCAAGAAGATGAGTAGTCTCCTCTCAGAGTGCATTGACTCCAAACATAAGGCACGGCAATAAAAAGTCAAAGAAGTGTTTCAATACACCTGAATACTGTAATGGTTGGTGTGTGTGTGTGTGTGTGTGTGTGTGTGTGTGTGTGTGTGATGACTACCTCACAACGCAGGAACACCCAATGATCCAGAGAGAGGAAACACTTCTGCTCTGATGTAAATCACATCACCTGACTACTGACTCGATGCATTTTAGCTCCTAAAGTTAGTCATTCCAACTGCAATGCAAGGATTCATTGAACACTTAATTTTTACCTTAAATTTCATCATTAAATCTCATTAAATTAAAAATCTAATCACATTTATTGGCAGAATTTTACATTAATTAGTCTTTTTATGTGTTTTAATTGTATGTTAATTACATGAGTTTGTATAGATCAGAGCTGGGCACCAGATTGTTTAGCAAAAAATTAATTAATTAATAAATCGCTCTTTAAATATGTATCTAATTATTAATTTAGATGAAAAATCCCTTTAATTGACAGTGTCACTGTACCTGCCATGCCCAGATAATGAAAACTAAATAAAATATGATGGATGTTTGCTTTTGGCTCCTGGTTCATCATAAAGTTTCATCATAAATATTTTAGGCACCCCTGTTATAGATGGAGCAACTGCTGTTCAATTTGATATCATATTAGTGATTAGAGGTTGGAAGGGCTAACTACACTGCCAATAGATGAAGTGTATACATTAAAAGTATAGTCAATAAACAGTATTGTAACATTATAGTAAGAAAAAGCACTTAAACACACACTGTAAAACCAGATGTTAATTTTGTTTTGTAAACACTGTTTATTAGTTTTTTTTAATCAGTGCAAATAAGGACAAACAAGGACAAGAACATTGTCTCCAACCCCCAACCACACTTTCCCAAATCCTTCCCAAAAGCTCCAAAAACAGGACAGAAAACTAACAATAATGTCACACAAGCAAGACAAAATAACAGTACCAAAATAAATATACGTACAGATACAAGTTTTTAAAAGAAGGATAAATAAAACATACATTAAAAACAACAACAAAAAACTCCAGATAAGTTAATTTACCTCAAAACATTGTTGAAACTGATTACATCAAAATCTTTAAGTA
>NW_023340095.1:5939227-5942329 GCF_004916995.1 Morone saxatilis | reverse complement strand
ATAATAATAATAATACATTTTACAATACTAAACTACGTAAATCCTAAACAAAACTATTCATGGAAGTGTAAGCAGAGCATGGCAGAATACATCTATTGATTGATGTTTCAACAACACGTTTATAAAAATGTGCAGCAAGGCTTCTTTTACGAATGATTGTTTTCATTAAGTCAGGATAATCACCGTTGAAGATGGGATGGGCAAACCATCCAATGAAGAACTGAGGAATAATATACATAAGATTATTATAAATTAATTTGCTTTGGATACCAGATTTGTGAGGTACTATAATTCATCCCAGAAGGTTTCACTCAAATCCAGTTCAATACCTATTTCACATGCTTTTATTCACTACTATCTGAACTTTCCTGATGCACGAAGCCCCGCCCCTCTGGTAAACTGGAAAACATCAAACAGAATGAAGTGGCAGACATGGTTTCAACATTTATTTGTATACCTGCATGTAGCGAATGGCTGCATCGTAATCCTCCTGCTTATAAGGGTTCCTTGGCTCCGTCCAATCGGAATTGACGGTAATTGAGATGAGGCCACCCTGCGTTGCTCGGTACTTGTCATTGTAGAGGTGCCAGACCTCAGCATGGGCCTTGATTAGGTTGTGAGCTGCAATATACTGCTTGCCCACAATGCCTGAAACAGTTGAGGTGTTATTAACATTTTCGAATACTGGACATTTAAAACCAATAGACCATAAAGCATATGAGATATTGGTTAAGCACAACATAAAATAACTAATTCTGTCAAACGTTTCTCCCATAAACTGAACAATAATAAAAAGATTTGAATAAAATAAGGTGATTAGATTTGTTATTTTTCAGTTTACATGAGAACATTTTTAATCTCATCTGTCTAAAACTACTTTTGTATAGGAAGCCTCTTTTTTTACTGCAGACATTTCATTGGTTTTGAGCATAAAAAGAAGCACAAGTAAGGGATTTCTAAAACTTTAAAAGAGTGGACATTGCTAATCCATACAAAAAGAAAAAGTTTGACACCATGATATTAAAATCGGTAGGGAGGATGTCAAAAGAAATTTGTTTCATCACCTGGAGCAAAGGTCCCATATCCATAGCCAAGGTTGGCTACAATGTAGGGTTCATTTAGAGTGATCCAGAACTTAACTCTGTTTCCAAATCCGCTGAATAAAACATCGGCATACTCTCTGAATCGCTGGACGATGGTTTCATTCTCCCTCCTCCCACTTTCTGTAGAGCAAGGGGGAGGTCCCAGTGGTACAGGGTCACCTGAGAAACAGAGGAGAGGGAATTTGTGCCACAGTACAACATACTTTTCCTACAAGGGATATTTGTCCCTTTGGGGCCAGATTGTGTTTCTTCTATGGCAATAATGATTTTTAGCACTGCTGATGTTTTTGATCTTACAACTAGAGCCAATTAAAGTGTATAATGAACATTAGTGGTTACAAACAACAACACTGTCTACCTGGGGCTGAATATTAGCAGCTTCCAAGGCATCCAGTAATCTATGGTAGTAGTTCAGTCCAGCTTCATTGATGTGGTTGTTGGTGCCATCAGGAAGCACTCTGGGCCAGGATACAGAGAGGCGATAGTGGGTCACCTTCAGCTTCTTCAGCACCTCCACATGCTCGTCAATCTTGTTGTAACTATCACAAGCAATATCGCCATCATCACTGTTGTCCACTCTCAAAGGAGTATGGGCAAACTGGTCCCAGATACCCAGTCCCTTTCCATGGGCTCTCCAGCTCCCCTCAATCTGAATGATGATTTGGATTTTAGTTTCATAGTTTCAGTCAAGTTTATTTATGTATGTATTTATGTATATGTATCTATGTTTTAATGTTTATTATGTAAATGTTTGTTTAAATAAAGTTTTATATAACAGGAACTAACCACGTAAAGTGATTACTTGATGACTTGATCATTTGTTACACATGAAATCATCATGAGTCATACATTAGTTAATAGTGTAGATAGTGTATAGTGTAAATCTGTCAACTTTGCTTACCTGGAAAGCGGCACTGGCAGTACTCCAGTTAAACGCTCTGGGAAACTGTCCATAAAGTATCTTCTCATCATTTGGTAATGGGAAGCCATTGTCCTTCATGACTTGGTAATAATAGTGAGCAGAGTGTTTGGGTGTCCTTGGCCGATGTGGGTTAGTGAAGTCCACATGGTGCAGCCCGAATCCTAATTGGTACCCATTGAGCCACTCAAAAGAATCCATGAGAGATGTTGCTATGTATCCTTTCACCTTCACACCATCAAGATTATGAGCTGTGTAAAATATGTTAGGATAGATATATAGTTGGTCAATGTTTCATATTATATAATTCCAACCTGTTCTGATCCCAGGATGACATATATACAGATGCTTTGTCATGCCTCCTCGGCATGTCCTACGTACACACCAACACCTATCAGTGGCTACATGAGACACACCAGGTACACAAAACCTTTCAACCAGAAAGGCTTTTTAACACGTGGTTGTGAAACATTCACAGGTTGGTTCGATTAAGGTAACAAAACTACTTGGTTAGGATTAGGAATACACCATAGTATGGGTTAAAATAACTATGTTACATTACATACTTCATGTGACTTCATAGAAGTTGCAAGTCATGTGATGACGCAAGTCACAGCTGCAAGTAACGTGACACCAGGCATCCTTATCACTCTTCATACTACACCCCCTAATGTAGATGGGTTTGCATTGAAACATGGTGTGTTTCATACTGACGTTAAAGGGTACCGTGTGCATCTGTATGAGACACTGAAGGATGGGAAAAACCATCAGTATTTGAAAACCTGGGAGAGAGAACAGGCTGAAAATTCCACAGGAAATGGTGACTAGTCCACATGCCGACAAGTGGTCATGAAAGATACTGTGTGTGTGTGTCATCTCATTTAAGATAACTACCTTAAATTAGTGACATGTCCAACAGATTATAGCTTTAGCATGCTAGATGAAGGGACCTTACAAACAGTATGTTCTACAATATGTTCTAACACTCACCCTTTAAAGCCTCATCAACGTAGGTTTTGTAGTAAAATACTCTGTCTATGTCATCAACTGTGGTCCTAATGTCTGTAGCTACTCCATTCT
>NW_023340095.1:5936713-5939127 GCF_004916995.1 Morone saxatilis | reverse complement strand
AAAGGAGGAGCTGGGGTGGAGGTGGGTTGCAAAACGGCTTGTAGAGGAAGCAGCAAAGATAGGCAGGCTAAAGCAGCTTAAATAAGGTGCCATGAATGATATTTGCCAATTGGATGCTTGAGGGAATCAGCTGAGCCATCAGCTGATATGTGTTTAGGACTAGCTGTGATCATATGATATAGGTGGAATTGAGAGCCGAGCTCAACGCTATGCTCAATTTGTCAATCAATGTTTTACCTCTTGTACACCTATTTTACCCTTAAATTTCCCCATTAAGTAGCCTGAATTAAAGAAAAAAACACTCCACTCTATATGATGTACAGGATATACTCTCTGGTTACTCCAGTATATTTTTGGAACTTTGAATTGATTGATTGATTGATTTTATTGTCCCCAAAGGAGAAACAGAGTGCATTATATGTGCCTCCAGAACATTAGATGTGCAATAATTATGGCAGTGCTTGATAATGGTTTCCATATCTGTCCATATAACACTTGTGCCAATGTTCATGATAAGAGAATGGCGTTATGCAGGGGAAAAGAGAATGTGGTTGTGAAATAACAAGTTATGTGTTACAGATGGAGGAATATCAGTTGGGGTAAAGGCAAATAAAGTCCCAATCATCTGTGACACTCAACTACTGGTGAGATCATATAGTCGAGCACATTATTTAAAGAATAAATTTAAGGATTGTGTTCTCCAGCAATATAGCAAATGTTAGTATGAAAAATGTGTTTATTTAATTTTGTTTGAAAAGTAATATACCTTCTATATCCAGCTACACTCACACACTTCTCACACACATCTCTATTTCAGAAATATACAGATTTCCTCTTTATTAAAATTCAATATGACTGCACCACTGGACAGAACCTGGCTGAAGAGCTGCAAAATGTTTTGGTATGTGGAAATGGCCTTTGGCTGTGTGGATAAGCCCTGACTGTCTTATTCTGGGAATTCTGTTACATGCACTTGTTTTGAACATCAGTGTTTTCTTGTAGGGAAAGTGTGGAGACAACCCCGTACTCTTTTATTAGGTGAACATCATTGACTGTTCTCCTTATAAATTTCTGTCAGACACCAACATTGTGAAAGGTAATCTATATTATCAATAAAGACTGACAACATTAGAGAAGTGAAATACTATTTCAGATCAATACCTTTGCTTGACTGCACTTAGCCTAATTATGTAATGTAAGGACAAATGGCATCAATGATTCAACGATTTAATTGAATGATTCATACATACATTACATGATCCATGACATACATCTTATATTCTTATACATTTACAGCACTGAGCAGTGGAGACCAAAATGTTTTTGGATTTGACCTGGTAGATATGTTACGTCCAGCTGACACTATCCCAGACAGGTATTGTAGTGCATACAGACAATGAAGAATTTAATTAACAATATATCATGACCCACTTCTTGTGTATGTCCATTTCTGATTATATGGCATCACTTGTAGTATTTATGAACCAGAAAACACACACAAATAAATTACCACAGAGGGGGTAAGGCGAAGACTGAAACAAGACTCTGTGTGTGTTTGTGTGTGTGTTTGTGTGTGCATATAATGGAAGTAGAGGGCACTTAAAAATATTGAGGAAATTAGGGGATTATAACTTTGGGAATCACTGTACCAAATACAGCATGTGTGAGAACAAAATTATATTTTGGCACCTTGATTCCACCTGTAAACTGTTTGCACCAATATTAGTCTATACCAAGACATATTTGTTGAATTTCTCCTCAAGTTTTGCCATCTAATTTTATTTTCAGCATTTTGTTCCTTTTATCTTCAGTCTTCAAACGTCATCATGTTCAATGACCTATTGCAAAACTTGGAGCAATTTTGCCACCATGACCTCATCTCAGCGAGATGCCTTCCTGAATGAATCCTTTCCTGTTGGCTTCCAATGGGCCACATCCAGTGAGTCCTTCAAGGTTGAGGGAGGCTGGTTGGAAGATGGGAAGGGACAGACCATCTGGGACCGTTTTGGTCATGATGGTCTAGCCTTTGCCAATCAGACAGCTGATCTAGCCTGTGACAGTTACCACAAGGTGGATTATGATGTCTACCTCCTACGAGGTCTTCAGGTCAACACCTACCAGTTTTCCATTTCCTGGGCTCGTATTTTCCCCTCAGGCCACCGGAGCAGCCAGTCAGAGAAAGGGGCTCTTTACTATGATAAGCTGATCAATGCTCTCACAGAGTCTGACATACACCCTGTTGTCACTCTTTACCACTGGGATCTGCCCCAGGCACTGCAGGACCATGGTGGATGGACCAATGCTTCCATTGTTGAAGCCTTCAAGGAGTACTCAGACTTCTGCTTCTCCAGGTTTGGAGACAGAGTAAAGACCTGGAACACATTCAGTAGCCCCTGGGTGGTGAGCCATGCGGG
>NW_023340095.1:5932863-5936613 GCF_004916995.1 Morone saxatilis | reverse complement strand
AGAGCCATACCGCCAAATGTAATATTCTACTTTGGAATAAAAGTTATTTTGACAAAAGTGGTCCTGACTGAAACAGTGATTAATAGTTTCCCATTCCATACTAGCTACATGTTTTATACAATAAATCATTAGTCTGCAGCTTTCTAATTATGTTATCTAAGCCCAGCCCTTAATTCAATGTAATATTGATCTCCTACCTCTGTTAGGAAATAGCTGGTGGTAGCGGCGGTAGACACTGGTGTGTAAATCAAGAATGTTTTGCAGCTCAGCATCCCTCAGCTCATCCAAGCTGCTCAGTGTCACCCAGGAGTCTGCCAGCTCTCCAAACTCTCCAAACACAAACTCAGCATATTGCTGAAACAGCTCTACCAGCTCCTGGCTCTCCCAGCCTCCATACCTTGACCGCAGAGTGTCTGGCAATGAGGATCCATGAAGGACGACCAGAGGCTGAAGGCCCACCTCCAGCAGCTCTTTCAGCAAAGTCTGGTAACAGGTAACCACAGCCTGCTGGGGCTTGCTGGAGAAGCCTGTTGGCAGGAGTTGAGCCCATGAAAGTGGCACTTTGAAGTGAGTCACTCCTCTGCTCTGGAGGTACTCAAAGTATTGTCGAGAATCTGGAGGTACAGGATAACTGCAGTCAAAGGTGTCCAACACTGCTCCTTCATAGGGTTTGCCATCCAGGCCCTTCACCTGTTTGTTGGTCATGGGACCGGCAAGAAACATGGCCTGATGTCGGTCATCATGTTTCTGGCACATGCATCCATACACAGTTATCAAACACAGACAGAGAAGTTTCCCAAATGGCGACATATTGTCTGAGTTTGGGGAGCTGAATGAGCCACTGGATGACATCCTTTTATAGCAGTTTATAAGCTTGAACTTTCAGTCAGACCATACTTAGTTACATACTTTATGATGTGTTTGGTAAGTGGTCGTAACCTTGAATGCTTTAGATAAAATACTAAAGGTCAGGAGGATAAAAGAGATTTATGACAAGGTAAAAACAACAATATGTGTCAGAAGTCAAAGAGGAAATTCAATAAAAGCAGCTATTGGTTTACTAAGTTTAATATTAAATATCCATAAAGAGAATGATTATATTATGTAATACTTTTTGAAACTAATATTTCAAACACCATTAAACAGTTTAACTGACATGGTAAATCTTACAGTAACAGTATAAAAAGCGTATTTTGTTGTATTAAGAATTTACTTGGATTATAATTTCAAACAGTGTGGCAAAATATCTAGATTTTTCTAAAATAACAATTCTATTGCCAGAATATTGCTAGAAAGTTGTTTAGACTGCAAAATTTAACTGCAGTGGCATTTTAATATATCATAGATGCTCAATCTGTAAACTATAAACTATGCAGAATATTTAAAAAATATTGTTTATATTACTGTAAAAAGGTGTTTTTTGCACCATATGGATGCAATACAGACATACATATTAAAGTTAAATAGAGAGTTAAATAAACAGCCTGTTTGTTTTTTAAACTTGCAAGAGCAGTGCATCAGGAAAAAATACATAATCAAGATGTAGTATGATTATAATACACATTTACAACAAAATAGAAAACAACCCTCACCCTTTATATATACAGGTCATTTTAAGGTCATTTTCAATAAAGAAAAATGTATGTCCACCATTGTGTGAATTTTATTGAAAGTTAAGCTAATAAAACTGCTTGGGCTCCTTCATCCTGAGTTCTGTTTGTAATAGATAATGCAATTATCAATTTTAGGGATAAAACAGAAAGCAATATAAATGGTTAAAAAGGTATTGATCTAGCGGTAATGTCAGGTAATGTAACTTTAATGAGTAACAACCCAAATTTCCTCTGTGTAAACAACAAAGTGGTTCAGGGTTTATTAGTTCATGGGGCCCAGGGACTGTATCTGGGAAGTCACTGCAGGTCAAGATTGTTATTATAACAACTGGCAATGCAGGAGTCAGCAGTTAATCATAATTGATTAATTTTAGCACCTGTAGTTATACTTATTATATCAATTTACTATTCCTATTCCAAAAAACCAGCATGTTGTGACTACATATTTGATGGTGTTCAAACATGAGTACTTGACTGTATGAGTCCAGAGTCTTTCTGACCATATCACACCACTGCAATAAAAGATTGAAACTTGAACTGCTTGGATGTGATATTGATCTTGGTTACGTGACAAGGCAATAGGAAGAAAACAGAATAGCTATAAAAGCTTGGCAATCAGTCGATAATATCCATCTCCTTTTCAAGCCACAATGAAGTATCTATTGTGGTTTGCCTTTCTGTACGTTTTTTGTCCAGATGGTTGCCGGGGCAGTGAGGTAAATGGACAGGAGGACTTTATGCTTGTTGCAGGCCCTCTGATAAAGCAGCCAGTGAGAGGTTCAGGCAATGCGGTGAATGATGCCTTTGACTGCAGTAATCCCATACCTCCAGGCTCTCGACAATACTTTGAGTACCTCCAGAGCAGAGGGGTGACCCACTTCAGTGTGCCACTGTCATGGGTTCAACTCCTACCAACAGGCTTCTCCAGCGAGCCCCAGCAGGCTGTGGTTAGCTGTTATCAGACCCTGCTGAAACAGCTGCTGGAGGTGGGCCTTCAGCCTCTGGTCGTTCTTCATGGATCCACAGTGCCAGAAGTTCTCAGATTAAGGTATGGAGGCTGGGAGAGCCAGGAGTTGGTAGAGATGTTTCAGCAGTATGCTCAGTTTGCCTTCCAGGAGTTTGGATCACTGGCACGCTTATGGGTGACACTAAGTGACTTGGACGATGTTGGGCATGATGGGCAGCCTGCAGGTGCTCCCAGTCCTCTGCAAAATATCCTCAAAGTCAACAAGAACATTCACCAGCTCTACCATCAACAGTTTCCGGGCAGAGGTAAGTAAGGCTAATAAAGAGTAAAGATGTGATTGATTGACATATTTCTGTTTTAGGATTGGTCATTTGTAAATATGTTTCAATAGTTAAATAGAACAAACATTATTTGCTGCCACGTTTAATCAATCAAAGTAATATGTTGTATTTCAGTGTGTCATGAGAAATAATTTTATTACCAACTGATAATCTTTTTTTAAAAGCCTTCAACCCATTATTTATGGCATAGATTATATGTGTAGTATCATGCCCATCTCAATAATCAACCAAGGAAAGATCAATAAAATAATCTAAGCCACAATTCACTGTACAGCTGTGCCCTGTAGGCTTTTTTCACAGCAAACATTATGACTTGTCGTAGGAAAAGCACAGGTGTTACTAATAACATTGTCCTAGTAAAGCCATGACAGTGTGACAGCGAGCCAGCCTACCAGGACCCTGAAACTGAAGCAGCTAAATAGAATTCAGCTATCATTAACTTTATTATTCATACCTGTGCTATGTCAAAATATCTTAAGAAAAAAGCCTATTTTTGCTTAACTAAAAACAAACTGAAGTCTGCCACACATTCCTCAGCTTGTGGAAATGTAATGTGTGTATACAAATGTAATCTAGTTTACACTGTGTGCCTTATAAAAATCCCTTTATATGCTTCCATATTCGCAGGGAGACGTCTGTCAATTGGGTTGAGAGCTAGTGATGTTGCAATTCTTCCTCAGATCAAAGGTTCAACTACAGTAAGCGGCATTTATGTGTTTGTAGCTTTAAACCTTGTTTTTTTCCTCTATATATATTTCAGATCCTGTTGCTACTAGGCTCCATACTCCTTTTTTATTTTGCTTCATATGATAAATCTCACTTAGCTCAT
>NW_023340095.1:5926377-5932838 GCF_004916995.1 Morone saxatilis | reverse complement strand
GTACTATTGTGGACATGAGAGGTTACTGAATCCAGAAAAGAGCAATGCAAAATACTTATTTTTTACCTTTCAATTTTACACCTATAATCCTAAAAAGACGTTTCTGTGGTTTAACTAGCAGATCTACGGAAGCCATAGAGGCCATGGCGGATCAATACATGTTTATCTCCTCCGTTTCCGAGATAACGGAAATAATTAATTTGAGATGCGTGAGAGAGAGGCTGTGATAAGATCCAGCGAGTGGCGCCGAGTGCCGGGGTGGGTCAGTGTTGAGTGAAGGTTAGTGTAGTTATATTTTTTGAGTTGATGTAGGGTTATATTATTAAGTGTTAATTCTCTATGCATTATGGGATATGCTGAGATTTCTCTCAAAGTTATATTTTATTGATTTGTTAGTTGCCTGGGAAAACAAAGTTCGTTTTTATTCTGCGCATGAGTCTGGATTGAAAATTTAATCCGTTTTATTCTAATATAGTTCGTGGTGTAGTGATGTTTATGATTTATAATTGTTGTTGTTTTTTTGTTTTGTTTTTTTTTGTTTTGTTGTTTTGTTTTTTTGCTTTGTGTTGGTGTGTTGTTTTTTGTGTGGCTATGAACCGCATGGCCTTTAGCTTCCGTTAGCAGTCTGCTCTTGGATCTTGATTTATTTTTATGCTTGTGTATCGACTTTTAAATACCCGAGCACTTTAAATAGTGTTACTCTTGAAGCTATGCCTACAAGTGGGTTCATTTTGCGCTGATTGTTGAATTTCTTCAAAGAGAGATTTTGTTTTTTTGTTTTTTTTTATGTTTATTATTTATTTTATTGTGTTTTTAATACTTCTATAATTTCCACCAAACATCTATTATATATTAATTGTCTATTTGTTCCTTATCAGTTTTTTTTTGTTTTCCTATTTCAGTACTATAATTTATATATTATGATCTGCACGAATGTTCTTCACAAGTGTTGGACGTGCTTAATGTCTGTAGCTACTCCATTCTCAGTAATGTAAATCTCTGGATCTCCATACTCCTCTTTGATCCAATTGAGGAGTCTTCTCAAACCCCATGCTACAGCTCTCTGATTACTGATAGCAGTAGTTGGTGAATCTCCTTCCTCTGCTACTGACAAGTCCAAGTCATATTCATAAGATTGAGGGTTAAGCCTCAATGTAGCATGCTGTGCAATCTTTGTAGTATAATGATTTATGCAGAAGACATCAGCTGTTCCCTTAATGAAGCTCTTTTCTTCTTCAGTAAAGGAAGGTAGTCTTGTCTCTAGAAGACCTTGGAGTTCACTTTTGTTTCCAACTTGCCACTTCATTGCATCAGGATAGTCACCATTCTTAAAAATGGGATGTGCAAACCAACCCAGTTGGAACTGCAGCTTCACGGTCAGCAGCCACCACTTCACGGGCGAAAATTTTTTAGAACTCTTTCAGCGTTCAATCCAATCAGAATTGAGACACGATTACAGACCACCCTGCAATTTAGCAGATACTATCGATATTATGGATGTGGTAAGCCTTGGCATGGCCTTTTATAAAGGTTGTGGCTGCAACTTTGATTATGGTGCATTCCAGGATTCTAACATTGGTGCGATCGTCCAAGTCACGCTATCGCTGACCATGCAATTGTCTGAGGCTGATTGAAAGTCATCCAGAATTTCACTCTGTCTCCGAAGGTGGCAAAGCAAAAGTCACAAAAGTCATTAAAGATGTTAATCATGTCTACATTGTCCCAACCTCCAAGGTTTTGCAAAGCTTGAGGGAGGTCCCAGTGGTAAAGTGTCACCATGGGAGTGATGTTATTCGCCATGAGGTCATCGATGAGTCTATTGTAGTATTCAACACCTTTCCGGTTCAGAGAGGTACGTCGACCATCAGGAAAGATCCTGGACCAGGACAAAGAGAATCTGTATGTTTTCACTCTCAGGGCTCGAAGCATGTAGAGGTCTTCTTCAAGTCTGTTGTAGCTGTCACAGGCCACATCTCCATTGGCATTAGCAGGAATACTGCCAGGTTTGTGGGTGAATGTATCCCAGATGCTAGGCCCCTTCCCATCAGCATTCCAGCCACCTTCAATCTGGTAAGCCGAAGATGATACTCCCCAACTGAAGCCCTTTGGGAAAGTGCCATAGTGGTAGAGTTTTCTCTGAAAGTTCGTTTGGCTGGAAAATTTTCTCCAAACACTGCTGGCTTGGGATGGGACTTTTGAAGGTGGCATTGATGAAACTTTATTTGACTCTGTGCTTTTGAATTCTGGTACATAATAGTACTGTTTTTTGGAGGCAAACCCATTTTTATCAATAACTTCAGAGTAAAAGTAGGCAGACTGCTTTGGAGTCCTGGGTCTGTCAGGCAGGTCAAAGTTGACATGATGCAACCCAAAACGCTGACTGTAGCCTTGTGGACCTTCAAAGCCATCCATGAGTGACTGGACAGTAAACCGCTGCACATTTACTCCATCAAAATGAATAGCTGTTGAGAGAATAAAGACATTCAGCTACTATACCCCATTTAACAGAAAATAAATGCATGCTAAAGTATTTACACAATAGCCACAATAAAAGTGCAAAGGATGGCAGCACAAAACGATTAATTTTGTTGCGTAATCTCCATTGTTTGGGGCAAAAGCTGTATCTGATGTATGAATACACATGAAATTAAAAATGTATTTAATAAGCCACTACTTTCAACACCATACCTTTCAGGGCCTCATTGATGTAACTCTTCATGTACTCTATTCGGTGGCTGTCATTGAGAGTGTCCCCACTGTATTCAGTAGGCATACCATTCCCAGTGATATGGATTGGCACTTTGGTAACATTCAAGTATTCAGTGGAAATGAAGTTTAGAAGCCTTCGGAGACCCCAAGGTGCAGAATAGATCCAGTCAGAAGCTGTCGAAGACCATGAAGGGTCCACATGTGCCTGGAAGTCCCCTACTCCCTGAGGACCAGGGGTGCAGCCACCTTCACTGTTGTTGACTAACCTAGAGGTGTAGTGGTTTAATCCCAAAAAGTCTGCTGTTCCATGTATTCTTCGGCTTTCTTCAGGAGTGAAAACTGGAAGTCTTGCAGGCTCAGAGTGGGGACACTTATTTCTTTTCTGTTCAATCTGAGTCTTGAGTGTTGCAGGATAATCTCCATCCACAAATATGGGATGTGCAAACCAGCCCAGCATGAACTGCAGGTAGCGATCTGCAGCTACTATATCTTCAGGTCTGGAGGGGGTCATGGGCTCAACCCAGTCAGAGTTCAATGCAATGCCTACTTTCCCTCCTTGTGTCTTTCTGTACTTGTCATTGTAGACATGCCAGGCTTCAGCATGGGACTTGATCATATTGTGAGTGACCTGCAAATCCAAAATATATGGTTAAGTGAATGTAAACAATTGACAATGAAACAGTATATTTTCATACTATGGTTAAGACTTTTGCTCTCACCTGATAGGAGGCAACCACATAGTCTTTTATTCCAGGGGCATGCTCACCAGTACCATACCCCGCATGGCTCACCACCCAGGGGCTACTGAATGTGTTCCAGGTCTTTACTCTGTCTCCAAACCTGGAGAAGCAGAAGTCTGAGTAGTCCTTGAAGGCTTCAACAATGGAAGCATTGGTCCATCCACCATGCTCCTGCAGTGCCTGGGGCAGATCCCAGTGGTAGAGAGTGACAACAGGGTGTATGCCAGACTCTATGAGAGCATTGATCAGCTTGTCATAGTAGAGAGCCCCTTTCTCTGAATGGCTGCCCCGGTGGCCTGAGGGGAAAATACGAGCCCAGGAGATGGAAAACTGGTAGGTGTTGACCTGAAGACCTCGTAGGAGGTAGACATCATAATCCACTTTGTGGTAACTGTCACAGGCTAGATCAGCTGTCTGATTCGCGAAGGCTAGATCGTCATGACCAAAACGGTCCCAGATGGTCTGTCCCTTCCCATCTTCTAACCAGCCTCCCTCAACCTTGAAGGACTCACTGGATGTGGCCCATTGGAAGCCAGAGGGGAATGATTCATTGAGGAAACGATCTCGTTCTGTTGTGGTCTGGGTCCCGAATTTATTCCACACATTCTGATAACTGTTTCTAAATTCTGCAATTCCTTTGTACTCTAAGATACCTTGACTATTGGAAAAGATAAATAAAACATTGTTAACATACATGGAACCAACTTTATTAATATATTCACATTCACTAAGACCAACTGTTACCTGGTTAGGATGTCCTGCATTTCCAGCTTACCCAACATGTCCACCGTGTCACATCCCACAATATTCAGGTCATTGTTGTTCAAGACTGTAACAAGTGCAAGATATATATATATATATATATAATATGTAGAAGTAAAAAGATACATTCCTTTTTGATATATAACAGAAGTGAGTTGCTGGCAGCTCTGAGGCTGTAGGCCTACTGAAGAACAGAATTGATTTGAGCTAAATGCTAATGTCAACATGATAACATGTACAGTGCTAACATGCTGATGCTACGAAGGTATAGTGTTCACCATGTTCACCATTATCATTAGACATTTGCTTTAAACTACCACTACATTCTTCATCTAACCACGCAAGTTTTGAAATGGTCTTTTTACTTGGAATTGGCTGTTAACATTATACAATGTAGATTGCCTGCTTAACACCCTAAATTGTGCTTTATACATTAACTTGAACAAATAAAAAAAAAAGCAAGTCTTATGGCTGTGCTGCACCATGCATGTGATTTTCCTAGTTAAACTTTAATGGACCATAGCAAGAAGAATTCATGCTAATCACTGCCATGTGATAACACCTCCATGATTAGATAGATAGATGAAAAACAACAAATAAACAAATAGAAAAAACACGACGGGAGCTGTGGCTACAAGCTGCCGCCTGAGGCAGCGCCAAGTTAGTGAAAGATTATTGCATTATAAACATTGTATGATATGAGAAAAAGATAAGGCAAGAAAAAGTAAATTGTAATGACGTCTACCTTGTAGGAAATTGCCAAGGAGCTGGAATTGACTGTCTGTACAACCATCAATGGTCATCTTGTATATCAGGATAGGCAAATTCCCACTGGACATCTATAACATAACATTATCATTGTCAATACAAAATATGAAACAGTGAAAAGACTTTTTACTTTTACACTTTTTAATGTTTACTGTACCTTTAAACTGCTCAGCTCCTGTGCAAAGTTTGATGCAGAGGCACAGTCATATACAATGTGCACTGACAAGAAATCCATCTGTTCAAAATAGATAGATACAGGACAGTATGTTATCACACTCATGTCTCTTAATGAAAAAACACTGCCATTTAAGTTAAGTTTTATTGTTGCAGGGTCAACATTGTTACACCATTACATAAGACATAAGAGTTTTAATTTTTCTAACTCTTCTGACAATATTTGGAAAACTTAAACAACATTGCTTTTTTACTGTCAGTGTCTTTATTCTTTCTTTGTCTTTATTTATGGTCATGGGCCAGTAGGATGTTACACCAGGTAACAGCAGGAATTAGAACCACAGCAAGCACATTGGACAGGCATACAAGTAATGCATGCATACATGTGGGTCATTGAGTTTTAGAATAACCTGAATTGCCTGCCTTTAGATTGTGGAAATAAACCTTCTGAAAAAACATATATTCCACATAGAAAATGACAAAATCACATTGGGATCTAATTTATATACACACTTATATACTACCAGTGTATACTGGTGGTATCCAAACCTTTTGTTGTTGCCAGAGGGTAGAGACAGACATGGACAACAAGATGATTACAGACATGTAATCTTTGACCACTTTAGACGGTTAAGATAAGGAGAGGCATAAAACATTTTAAAAAGCTGATAATGTATTTTGGAGCATGCTAAATTAAATAAAGAAAATAAGATACCTAAAGGACCTTGCCCAGATAACTAATTACTTTTAGGTGGACATCTGTGTAAAGGTGAAATTAAGCAGTAAAGCTACCAATAGATCAAAAGCATCAGTAAAACAACTGCAAGACTTTATCTTTAGGTGCAATCTGGTCTGAAACCTTTATACTTCACAAGTAATACACTAAATCATGTTATAGGGGGATGTAGCACGATCAAAGCATTGTGAAGGAACAAATTGTGCAGTATCATTTAAATTATGTGACTGATAGGACCAAAGTAGAACATTTCGGTTTAATTCTTGTGAAATGTTTGGTGGAGTAATAGAGTATATATTATTACCATTATCATTCTCTTTTGAAAGAATTCACAATGGAAAATGAACCACTTGTAGGTGCTTAGTAAATTTTAAAGTGCTGGGTTTTAAAAGGTTTAAAAATCCAAATATTGATCCAAAGCAGACTTCTACGGAAGCCCTAAAGGGCCATGCATTCATACATTATATTTCCTCAGTTTTCCCGTGATAACGAGTTAATTTTCTCGAGATCTCGAGATAACGAAACTTTGTTTTCCCGAGATAACAATATAATTAATTTGAGAGAATTCTCAG
>NW_023340095.1:5915243-5926277 GCF_004916995.1 Morone saxatilis | reverse complement strand
AGAATGGAGTAGCTACAGACATTAAGACAACTTGGGATGATTCTGCCAGAGTGTTTTATTTCAAGACCTATATTGATGAGGCTTTTAAAGGTGCACACAAATACATTTATTACGACAAATATGAATGATTTTCATGACTGTTTGATGATTTTTAGTGTTGATCATTAATTTCTGTGTGTATGTTTTAATAACAGCCTATGACCTTGATGGTGTGAAGGTGAAAGGATACATAGCAACATCTCTCATGGATTCTTTTGAGTGGCTTAATGGGTACAAAGTTGGATTTGGGTTACACCACGTGGACTTCACTAACCCAAACCGCCCAAGGACACCCAAGTACTCAGCTCATTTCTATTACCAAATTATAAAAGACAATGGTTTCCCTACACCAGATGATGAGAAGCAACTTTATGGACATTTCCGCAAAGATTTTATTTGGAGTACTGCAACGGCATCATACCAGGTAACTTTTTGTGAAGCTACTTCATTATAGCTGGATCAGGGAATTGCTTTTGCCCTCTTTTTTTGCCCATTTAAATCTCTGTTTTACATTTACTATCTACAGATTGAAGGGGGATGGAGAGCAGATGGAAAAGGTCTCAGCATCTGGGACAAGTTTGCTCACACTCCTCTCCGAGTGTTCAATGATGACAATGGGGACATAGCCTGCAACAGTTACCATAAAGTAGAAGAGGACGTTGCTATATTGAAGCAACTCAAGGTGACCCATTACCGTTTCTCCATATCCTGGCCGAGAGTGCTTCCTGATGGCACTACCAAGCACATTAATGAGGCTGGACTCAACTATTACCACAGACTGGTGGATGCACTACTTGCTGCAAATATCCAACCTCATGTATGTGTAATTTTTGCCAGCATCTTAAAACAATTTGTAATGGAAACTTGGTAAATTTGGTTAAAAAATTAACTGGTTTTCCTTTGCTTTCAGATCACTCTCTACCACTGGGACCTCCCACAAGCTCTGCAGGATATTGGGGGCTGGGAGAATGATACTATCATTTTCAAATTCAGGGATTATGCTGACCTCATTTTTAGTCGTCTTGGCCACAAAGTGAAATTCTGGATCACCATTAATGAGCCGTACAATGTAGCCAATGTAGGCCATGGCTACGGAGCAGCTGCACCAGGTATGCTTTTACCTAATGCTCTGCAATTTTATCAAAATAATATTGCAATTCCATTCATTATTTTGTCATTCACTAGTTGTTGAGTAAACCGGTCCTTAACCTTATCCTTCTAAACCACATTGACAAAAACCATATAGCTAAACAACTATAAAATGTGTCTATTACTCCTTGTATGTGTCCAGGGATCAGTTTCCGACCAGGCACTCTGCCCTACATTGTGGGTCACAGCTTGCTTAAAGCTCATGCTGAGGCCTGGCATCTCTATAATGACAAGTACAGGGCCAAACAGAAAGGAATTATCTCCATCACCATCAACTCTGACTGGTCAGAACCCAGAAATCCCTATAAGCAGGAGGACATTGATGCTGCAAAACGTGTGGTGCAGGTACACAGGAAATACACTGGAAATACATTTGTGTCTTATTGTTTGCAGAATCTTCTTTTGTCTGCTCATTCCTTTCACATTTTGCAATAGACATGTAGAGCAATAGTTGGAGTTAAGATCTGTCTCCTTGTGTAGTTCTACATTGGCTGGTTTGCCCATCCCGTATTTAATGGAGACTACAGCAACATGATGAAGACAATCATTCAAGAGCGAAGCTTGGCTGCTGGGCTGTCAAAATCTCGGTACTACAAAAACATCAAAACCTGAAAGAGAAATAATGGAAAATTGTTTTACATTTATCAGAAAAATTAATTAGTTCAATATAACCCCTCCAGGCTGCCTGAGTTCACTCCTGAGGAGATTAAGAGGATTAAGGGTACCTATGATTATTTTGGGTTCAACCATTACACCACTGTTCTGGCATTCCCTGTGGACTATGGAAAGCTTCAGCACTATGATGCTGATAGGTAAGCAAGTACAAAACAGTAACCAAGTAGAAGAAGCAAATCATTTATCACATGATGAACTCAAAATTATGTTTCTACTTCATTGTGTGCTTTATTTTGTGAAAGAAAACCATTTCATTGATTTGATCTACTCAGGGGGGCAGGAACAATTGCTGATCGTACCTGGCTGGATTCAGGTTCATCTTGGCTGAAGGTCTCACCGTTTGGATTCAGGAGGATATTAAACTTCATTAAGGAGGAGTATGGAAATCCACCTATTATCATCACAGAAAATGGCATGTCAGAGCGTGGGCCTATTGACCTAAATGATACTCACAGGAGCTACTACTATGAAAAATACATCAACCAGGTGCTAAAAGGTATCAAACCACAACATTATTCTTATTTTTTAATAGAGAATATTTTCCAAAGTTATAAAAACAATTTGATAATATCTTGTGTAAAATAACTCTGGATACAGTATGATGGTTCATAATAATGCTGCTGTATCACAGATACAGTACCTTCATGTTAAAACCAGCATAAAACAAGAATTTTGTGTGTATTTGTATTGCTAAAGGTGTTAATTTTCTCCTCACAGCTTACTTGCTAGATAATGTGGATATCCGTGGCTACACAGCTTGGTCACTGATGGACAACCTTGAGTGGGCCACTGGCTTTTCAGAGAGATTTGGCCTTTTCTATGTCAATCACTCAGACTCTAAACTGCCTCGAGTGGCCAAGACTTCTGTTAACCGCTACTCCACCATCATCACCTGCAATGGATTCCCAGACCCCGCCTTGGGACCCCATGAGTGCTTGAACCCTGTACCTGAAGGTAAGTTCATGATTTAAAAAATCTACAATTTGCTCACGATCCACGTTATTGCTACTATGACAGACCCCCTGTAACTGTATCATGCAATGTGAGCCACAGTGAATCCCAAACAATATATCCTTCATTTGTGGTAGCACTCCGGCATATATTGAAAAATAGTTTCTATTAAGCAAAGCGAGTAAACAACATTTTAAACACAGCCGAACATCAAGCAAGTGCCACAACACAAGACACGATGATTTTGAAGCTGTTATTTTAAGGTAGAAGAGTTACATAATGTTGCTTTAACCTGCGTGTCTTTTCTATAGGAACAAGTGCGCCGGTGACGCCCCTTCCCTCTGACAACACTGTGAGCTTCCTGGGTATGAATCTCTCTACCGGTGATGCTGCGACCGGACTTAACACCACATTTGCTCTAATGATTGTTGCAATGTTTGGACTTATTTGTTCATCATATTGCTTCTTTAAGACAAGAAAAGATTCCAGGAAAAATATGTTTAATCTATAAACATGAAGTGGAAATTCTAATTGCAAATTTGTAGAGTTGTAATGGAAGTCCAACATTCACTGAACTGTATCAGTGAATATCTCAGAATCATATTCATAAACACTATTTTAAAACATTTCCTGCATGTTAATAAAGTTGGATATCAAATACTTAAGACCTTCATTGCAGGCTATAACAGCTAAATTCTTGTAAACTCATTCAACAAATGTCTTTTTTTTCATTTATCCAATAACATATTTAATATGTTACTGCTTTTCTGAAGTCTAAGTTCATGATTTAAAAAATCTACAATTTGCTCATGATCCACATTATTTGATTTGCTACTATAACAGATCCCCTGTAACTGTATCATGCACACAGTGAGCCACAGTGAATCACAAACAATCTATCTGTGGTAGCACTCCAGCATATATTGAAAAGCAAAACACAAATAAAGCAAACCAAATAGTTTCTGGTTACAGCAGTAGGAATACACTCACACCAGTGACATAGCTTCCACTTTGATCAAGTATCACATAAAACTATGTCTAATAACCTAATCCAGTGAAATATTTTATGACTTGCTTTCAAATGCATGACAGATCTTTCTCACATCCATGTCCACAGACTGCAGCACAAAGTGTTCGGACTTTTTGACAGACATTGTCAGATAGTTGTTTAAACACTTTTATTCCTGCAATGAGAAGTGCTGTTACTGATCTGCACTACACAAGACATTACAAAATTCATGAAATACAGACTTGCATAAGTCAGACATCTGTTATGTTACTCAATAATCATGTATGTTCTATTACTTAATACTGAATAGAATTTGGGGTTGCACATTTTGGGGGCTGCAGCTCAGTCATTACTTTAGCTGTGGTTTATGGTGTGATGCCTGGAACAAAATCACCATTGATGATCCAATGAAGGAAACACTATTATATAGTCAGACTAATGTAACCTTTCCTAATTACATTTGAAAGACATATGCTTTAATTCATGGTTAATGTCAAGAAAAGGGTTACTTATTATCTGACAAACTGGCATAGTCACTTCATAGTATACATTTATTAACTAATGCACCACCACAAGTCCAATGCCTGCAAGGACAACGTCTAAGTTTGTCAGTTCACTTGCCTACATTATATGTATATTTTACATATTATTGATAATGAAGTAGATTAAGTGATGTATTGTATACAGATGTAGTTTTGTATTAAAGTACAAGCTGATACAAAAGTCCACCGACCCTCATAGTTTTAGTGCTAATTCTGAATATTACCTCAGCATTGAGTGTTGGTGCGTAACTGCAATCAATGATCATTTTATCCAGGTCAACTGCAGTTTGGCTGAACCTATGCTTAGTTCAATTTACGCAGTTGCCCTTTAAACCTTTTATTATTACCAGTTCAGCTGAATAAGTGCCAAAACACACCTAAGATTACTTGTTAACTGATCCAGCATCATCCTCTTTAAGTAGGGCTAGGGGTTAGTAAAGAAATACTCTGCCTTAGCTTAATAAAGATATTCACTTGTACAACCTATACAATAATTTCTTTCTATGCATGTCTATAAAATAAATGGTATTAGACATTAGACATTAACTGACTATTCCCACTACATGTGATGTTGCACTCACCTAAACATTTGAACAGAATAACTATTTGAGGACAAGTTTGCTGTTTAAAGCAAGTAATTTAAGCAGATTGAAACCACTGGACATTTGTTGTAAAAATTTTATTTTAAAAACTAACCACAAAGTACTATCAATACAAAACGTATAAAAAGTACAAAAAGTATTGCTCAAAAATAACTTGAGATGACAATATTTGAGTTGGCATTAATGGCACTGTGGGTATGTTTCAGAATACAAAAGATGGCATCTTAGTAGAGCGCATTCAAGGCATTGAATTCACATTGAAATGATTACATGGTTTACAACCCTCATCTCGACTCTGGAACAGTGATAACACTAATCCAAAAATCAGCACTTTCAGACATGGAACGTGACAGACACGATTATCCCTTATTTAACCAACAGATACAATTGAATTTAGGTCCATACGGGAAAGGGGAAGCGTTTGCTGGTCGAAGAAGATGTGTGGATAAACTAAGCTGTAGGTTGAGATTCAGTGTTTCAAAAAAAAAATAAAAATAATAATAATTGTTGCACTTGAACTCAAATTGTACCAAGCCATTTTCAGAATGCGTCAGTCCATGGATTGAATCAGGCTTCGGGGAGCTAAGACAGCAGTGAATTTCATTCTTTTAAAGTTAAAATAAGCCACAGTGACAGAGCCTCTTTTCAATATCACAATACTCAAAACTAATACAAAAATAAAGAACAGTATCAAAAACATGTTTAAACGATTAACAATACAAGACAATATCAAGAGTAACATGTTTTTTCAAGCATTACCCAGGTTTGTTTATTCCTTTGGACAAAGGCTCCCCAAGTGTTTTCCAGTTACCATTGAGGCACCAAGGCTTGGGAATGTTGACTGGTGCAGTGCCAACATTGTCAAGACAATTGGAAGAAACCTTTGTATGTAAATTAACACCTTAAAAAGTCTTCATCAGCATAACAATAACTCCAGTACCTTTTTTTATGAGTAGTGCCTTGTCTATTGAACTTTTGTTTGCATTTACGAGCACTCACTCAATGATTCACTTCCTCACAAAGAAAAATGATTCTTACAGTTTAACCATGTTTTACGCACTACATCTGGCTTAGCCTTACTTTATCAAAATGATATAAAACAGAGTTCCAGTTTAGGTCTAAGGCAAACTTGAGATGCACTCGCTGAACTTCCAACAGAGGACAAACTTTTAAAAATGACTAATAGCTCTAAGTCTCGTAATAAAAATATTAAAAACACAATAGCTGCCCTGAGGGAGAAGTACATGTTAACCATAACCGTTCCGCTGCACAACGGTAGTTTGTAAGCACTTTGGATCTTCAGACAGGCTGGTGTCTCAAGTATTGCTAGGTTGAGACAACCAGTCTCCTCCTTGTTCGACTTCATGCTCGGCCACGACTGGCCATAACACTGGAAGGCTTGGGCTGACTTCATCCACCTCAAGCAAATTCATGTCACGCGCACACACACACACTCTCACTTTGATTCCCTTTTGTCTTCTAACTGATCCTGATGTGAGTTTAAGTCTGTAGTGTCAGCTGGGCTGATGAAAACCTATGCACGGAGACCTGTGAACAGAAAGATGGTGCCAATGTCAGTACATCATTTTGAATTGATTTACAAAAAGATCAAAATCAAAATACAAACTTTTGAAAGGAAGCCTCACCTTTCTCACACGTACTGCTCTGCTTCTCCTGGGCAAAATTCAGTCTGTTCTGCTCAACTGCAGTGCCGTTGGACTCTGGGCTGCTGCTGCGTGACGGGCTGCTCTCCCCATTCTGGTAAGCCATATCCAGATGCTGCTGGGCCAGTTTTAGGTGTCTACGCAGCCTCTCCAGCTCTCGTGATGAAGCCTCGTCCCCAAACGACTCTCGACCAGAGTCTCCCAGGTTATCCCTGAAGCCCATTTTTCCTGATGGGTCCTTTTTCAGAGCTGTGTGGTAGCCTGGAGGCGCAGAGGGCTGGCGGCAGATGGAAGACCTCTGGCTGGCCAGAGCTGGGTGACGGGGGGTGGGAGGCCGAGGCCGTGGTGCGCAAAAGCAGTCTCGAATACCGCTGATGCCAAGGTGAAGGATCTCCAGCATGGTGAAGAGCAGACACAAAGCGCTGACGGCATACATGATGAGCAGGAAGATTGTTTTCTCTGTGGGACGGGAGACGAAGCAATCCACTGTGTGCGGGCAAGGAGAGCGCGTGCATACATACGACGGTACCACTTCCAGCCCATAAAGGACGTACTGTCCAAACAAGAACGCGGCCTCAAAGATGGCGCGGGACAGCAGCTGAAACACGTACACCTTCATCAGACCATCGCGCTTGATGCGACGGCGTCCATCATGCTTTTTGCTAGGTTTCTCCACGACTTCCTTCTCCTTTTCTGGCTCGATCTCTTCCAGGATCAGCGGGTCATCCACCCCATTATCCTCTGCTTCCTCGTAGTCCCGGTTGGCACCGCGGTTCACTATCGGCATCCTTTTCCTGCCCCGGGGCCGATAGTCATCGTCCTCCATGCGGGCGATCTTATGCATAGCGAAGCCAAGGTACAGGATGGTGGGGGTGGTGATCATAATCACCTGAAACACCCAGAAGCGAATGTGCGATAGTGGCGCAAAGGCATCATAGCACACATTTTCACAACCAGGCTGCCCCGTATTACACACAAATTTACTCTGTTCATCATAGTAGATAGACTCGCCCCCGACAGCTGTCAGCACGATGCGAAACACAATGAGGAGGGTGAGCCAGATTTTGCCCACAAAGGTGGAGTGGTTGGAAATTTCATCCAACAGACGTGTAAGGAAACTCCAGCTCATTTTGGTTCTGGGACAGGAGGGAACCTCTCAAACCTGTGCAGAAAAAAAAAAGAGACAAACATTTAATTCAGATATATCATTTTAAATGTGAAAGGTAGGATTTAGTAGCAAATGGGAACATTAAGTCTCACTGTCACAAACAATATGCCAAAGCCACATGAAGGTGCAGCAAAATATTAATTTTGTATGTCACGTTTTATAATTGCTTGTCTGGACTCCCTGTGTTGTTGCACTAGATAGCCACATGGTGGAGCTGTTGTGTCACTGTTACAAAGCTGAGACGTCCCAAAACAACCCTTGAAGCCATGAATGACAAAGGCATGCTCAGGCAGAGATTCCTGAGAGGGTCTCCGTAGATGCTATCACCAAATCATGCAAACACAACCAGACTACTACTGTTTAAAAGACTGAAAGGAAGTATTGTTCTTTCAAGAAAGCAACAAGGGTGCTTGAGGAATATCACACTGAAAAAATGTAAATGTCATGAGCTCTGGTGTCCGAGACGATTCGGGTTGATGAGAAACTGGAACGTCTGTAAGCACCAGCAAACATCCAGACTTGTATTCCATAATTTATAAACCAGTGACCTTAACCGGGATTAACACACTTTCCCCACCATTTCAAAATTGCAATATTTCCTCGCCTCTGCTCTTTTTTTGCTGTGGACTAGTGATTGGCACTGTTTGAGATATGATCCGATGGAAGCTGTCTTTCCATTGTCCACCAAATGTAAAATGCCACAGTATCTCTTCAACTGGATACGATCATTCTATTCTCATCGTAACCTTTTAAATATACTGAAAACCTGCGTCACATTCAATTGCTGGAAGTAGTGGTTAAATAATCTGACAGAGTAAAGTGTGAATAGTGAAAACCCTAAAAGGAGGCAATGAAGAACTCCTGTGGTTTCACACCAGCTGCAACCAACCTCATAACAAACTTCTGTTGAGTAATTATCCGCTGCTATAAACTACCAGGCTTGTACCTTGTACTTGTAAGTAGGTAAACTACGATAGGAGTGTTTATTGTGACTTGTAAGACCTCTCACCTTCAGATCCATTTCATTATTTAAACATCTTGCTTTCAGGCCTGTTCAGAATTTACTTTTTTGCTGCTTTAATCAGGGGTTAAAAACCAGTGAGTGCATGAAATCACTCGTCATGGAATTTGCAGATTCCCCCTCTAAAGCAGCAGATAGGACAGATTACCACCAGATTAAGCAGGTATCTAATTATCGGATGAGTAAAATTTCATGATTCTTGCCTCTCCCTGGTGTCTACGCTCGTTGCATGTGTTCTTAGTAGTGTGTACTATCTTTTGTTCTGCCTGGTCAGTGCCTTCGGGTAAGAAAGGGGGAACCTAAAACCTAAAGTAACAAAGCTTTATATACTAAATAGACTCCACAGTCACACAAAGCTTAGGGGCTACAGAAAAACTGTAATGATATAGATCATCCACTTAAAGCTAAATCTAATGTTTAAACCAAATTGTGTCGTACATTGCTAAAATATTTCATAGGAAAGGAAAACGATTTCACTAATATTGACACAAAACCCAATCAACTCACCAACAGGACCAGCAACCTTAAGATATACACACTCTGTATTACATTTTCCAAATGTGACGGCAGATAACCTGAACTAAAGTAGGCTGTTTGTCGTTGAAATGAGTCAGTGACGGATCAGACTATTTACATTCCAGATCTGCAATGAACTTGAACTGGACACTTGATAAAAAAAAAAAAAAAAAGCAGGAACTGAAAAATGGCTCAACCAAATAAGGGAAAAGTGACCACGCACTGTCCAACAATTCGTAGACACATTAGCACTGACAAGCCTTTAAAGATGATACACCGCACCCAAAAGTACTCCACTAGAGATCCTACAGAAGAGTTTGTATTGGGCAACTCGCATGGTGTGAATGGGAGCAGTGTATGAACATGGCCTTTGATGTTAAATGTGGACGCAGCTATCCATAGGTAAATGAAGAGTTTTAACAAAAGCAACACAAGTGTCCCATTGTGCTTCTGCAAGTCTAACAACAATCTCAAGAATGATTAGCTTTAACAGAGACTTGAATAAGAACTCACACTCGTGATTGATCCAGTGGCTGCTCTATCAGATCCTGTGAATCATTGATTTTTAGTCTGTGGTGATTTAAGAGTTCAAATTCTGCTTGTAATCTGTGTTTACATGTTACACACACACTATTCTATCTATTCACACACAACACACAACACACACCACACACACACATGCACTGACCACACACCACACAGATTGGAGAGCAGGAGACTGTCTGCTATTCGATGGATTGCATGTATGGTCCTGTCTTCACCAGTAACGTTAGTATTGCAGTGAAACAAATTTCTGTCTCCACATGTGTTCCCTTTAAGTTTCCTGTTTTTTCAATTTAAATCAAATTTGGTTTACCACCTGCTCAAAGTGACTATCTTGTCATCATTCTTCATCTGTGGCTTTCTCTGCAGTGCATTTTGCACACTCCTGCATCCTGCTGTTACACCTGAATGGCACGACAATGACAGCACGGTGTGTCAATTTAAAGTTCCCCATCAAGATAACACCCACTGAGCGAAGGTATGTGGTTTCAAACTGAAAATGCCAACAGAAGAACATGCAGCACCACCAACTCAACGACTATACAGAGGTTTTATACAGATGTTTGTGAGCTACCGTAGCGTCTCGCGTTGGCCGTGTCCAGTGGCCGTCCGTATCAGTTACCTAAACCGTAAGCTACATGGCTGTGCTGTCGAGCTGCCAGAGACAGAAGAACAGGAGTCAGCAGCATACAGCGCTTCTTGTAATCTAGGTTAGCAGTTAGGATTTGCCTCTGGCTACTATCAGAGCTGACATACATGCCCCAAGAAAAACTACTGCCTCACATACAAGTGTTTGCGATTGTTTTTCTAACCCCTGCACAGAAGCTAAGCAAATCAGACACGCTGAAAAACCTGAAATCTGGAACAAAACACTGTATTCATCTCAATAGTCAGGCATTATGTTTGAAGACGGACACATGGTTGTATTTGCCGTGTATGCGCTGCCATTGTGTCTCAATGCTCCTGGTAGCAACTTGCTACTTTTCTTGCTGACAATGCAAACAAAGTGTTGAAACCTGAACTGTCACAGGAGAACTGCAGTGTTTTTCCAATATTAAAACCCACAGCATGACAAAATCTGTATATAATACACATAGCTAGCTCATATTTCATCAAAGTATGACTCAGCAACAGCTTGTTTGTTTGTTTGTTTGT